>NC_092040.1:56795787-57044021 GCF_003086295.3 Arachis hypogaea
AATTTCCTTATTAAGTCTAACTAGTATAAACAGACATGTGAAGAACAATAGTAGCGTAGGCAATTCAGTATAATGTTTATATACAAAAGCTGGTCACCCAGGAAGTGCTGATCATAAATAACGAAAACCAATACTAGTACACAAAAAGAATACTCACTAAGATAAAAAGTTAATCATCCTTGGAGTCTTTACAAGGTCTGGCTTCAAAACCCCCATCAGCCCTCTTCTCCAATGTGTATGGCATGTAAGTGCCCAAGATGCGATCCCACATGACGAAGAATGGCTGCGAGTAGTTGTACTTGTTTCCATAGAGCTGATGGTGCACGTCGTGGTATGCTGTATTGTTCTTGAAGATAACGTGGAAAAGGTTTCCAGGGAGCCACAACCCGCAATGATCATCGACTGTCTTAATGGTGGCAAAGGAGAAGAAGAAGATGGAGGCCCGAGGACTCATGCCAGACAAAAGGAAAGACAAAGCCCCGCCGATGGTGTCAAGAAGCAGTCCCTCCAGAGGGTGATTGTACAAAGCTCCAAATGAGTAAGGTACAATGAGTCTGTGATGTTGGGAGTGAATATGCTTGTATAGGAACTTGTTGTGATGCATGTACCTATGCATGAAATATTGCCATGTGTCCATTACCAACATAGCAGTACCAAATTGCCGGGCCACAGCAAGGAGGGAAGCATTCTGATTCAAATCACTTTGGGTATCGCTTCCTGTCACCTATAAAATAACAAATACCCCGATTACAATTGAGTTTATCTGAATAAATAGCTACACATGGACTCGAATGATTTTAAACTAGAATTAGTACCATCTTTAATACTGATGAGGGGGATAAAAAAATTTTATAGTCCAACACACCCCCTCCAACAGTAAAACTTAAGGGTAAAAAAAAGCTCCAGATAAAGCCAAAGGCAATTTAGATTAAGTGTCCTACCTTAACCACTAGACTATCAAACCAATCCTTGTATAATTTTCACATACTTACAAGTGCAACTCTCATAGTTAGAAGGAAGATTCTATGGCATACAATTTGATTTGTGCATTCAGCAATATACTAAATGGTTGAAACACAATTGCACAAATTTTTGGATAAATGTTATGGGACATGATCAGACCTGTAGCTTTTTTCCGTATGTTACTGATCTTTCTAAAAAACTTTCACTCTACCATCTAAAATGAATATGAAGATAAAATCCAGGTCCCGAAGTCAGACAATGCATTGATCACTAAATCTGCAACTTTCTCATTGGTGATTCAGAAGGTTTACATTTAACTTATTTTGGGTGCATAGCATTTACGGAAACTATTACATTATCTATATTGAATTAATCAACGAGTTAGCTCCTGATAGTGGATTAATAGACTAGCGCATGCAAAACAGAAACCATGATTTCTCAAATAGGCCATGCTTTAGTTTACAAGGCAAGGCACAAAGACTATTTGGAATTATGGGGTTAATAGTGACATAAAAGATACAGAAAAAGCTTTGTTTGTTGACCACACGTCTCTCAAAATGTGAGAAGCTAAATTTGAAAGCGTGGTTGGTATTTAAACCTTAGAAAAAAAACGGCACATTTGGGGGTAATTTAAATTAGTAATTAACTAAATCCTTGCATCTTCTTGTGGTTAATCTTAATCATCAAACATAAAAATAAATCGATAAAAGAAAAGCGAGATAAAACATAGAAACTTTACTCCTCCAACTTCTGGGAAAATAAAAATAATAATGATAGACACATACCGCAAACAAGAGAGTTGCAACCACCGCTTGAACTAACTGTTGGAGGAGAACTCCTTTAACCACAGCACCCTTTGACACCAAATTCTTCTCATCTTCATCTTCCTTGGTATGCAAGCGGTAATCCTCAGAAAACAAACCAAGAACAACGTAAATCCCCGAATAAACCCAGTAAATTATGATTGGGACAAAAGTCCCAAGCATCTCATCAGAAATCCCCAAAATCATTGTTTTTATTGCGATTGGAGTGAAGAGAGACCTCAATCACACGAAATTGGAACGGAATTGAAAGAACTCGGACTGAGGAACCAACAGGGAAACCCTAACCCTTATGTTGGGAATAAACTGAAACTCTGGTTTCTGTTGATGTCTTCAATCTGAGTAGTTTAGTTGGTTTTGCCGGCAAACCCATATAAAGAAATAAAGAACCAATTAAATATTGGTTAGGTGCATTAATCACAGATTTATTAGGGTTCCTCGAAGTGGCAATTGGCAAAGGAAGATTCCAAAGAGAGAATGAATAATTGCTTGCGCGAATGGGACTCTACAAAACGAATAGTACACGCTGGAAAAATATCAGAGATTATACTTCTGTGTGGTGATGGCGCACGGTTGTATGGGCTGATGTGTAGTGATGGGAGAAACGGACGGTTGCGATTAGATTATAGGAAGGACTGATACTTTCGTTTGGGCATTAGAGTAGAGCCCGTTATGAAGTGATGACGTGTTTTTCTTTTTTAATATTTTTGAGTGAACGAGACGACACCGTGTTTGACCGAGCAAAAATAGGAACGGGACCACTGATGGTTTAAGCAAGCCGGTTTTGAATGTTAACGTATCTTCTGTGGGACGGGCGCATTGGAGTTGACCTAAAGCCAAAAGTAAGTAATTATACACTTTCTGTGTTGTATGCAAGAAAGCGAATGGATTATTTAAAAAAAAAGTTTCTGTTGTGATAACAAGGAGCAATGTGGATGCTCATTCTTATGTAAAACTCACATTTTTTAAAAAGGAATAATATTAAATATATGTTAAAATTAAGTTTCTAATATATGTATAAATAGAGTTCTTTGTCTCTGAGAGAAATATAAGCACACAAACAATAAACAAATGAAATTCTCTCTCTCTTTACTTTTAATATTTCTTTTTATCTTTATATATATACACATTACAACATATAATTTTAATATATATATATATATATATATAAATTATTATTGTGCTAATTATATTAATGTTAGAGTCTTCTATTTATATATCTTTATTTTATATTTAATATATTTTTTATTTATTTCACAACACGTTATCAGCACGAGACTCTGATCAAATTTTTAGAAGACTCAGGTAACAAATTTTCATTATGTCGAAACTCTCTCATCTTGAATTCAATGCTCTTGATCTTGATATAGCTGGAAACAATTATTTATCATGGATACTAGATGCTGAAATTCATCTTGATTCAATGGATCTTGGAGATACCATTAAGGCTGAAAATAATGCATCCCAGAAGGATAAAGCCAAAGCCATGATTTTTCTCCGTCGTCATCTTGACGAAGGATTGAAAAATGAATATCTCACATTAAAAGATCCTGCAGATCTTTGGAAAGACCTTGAAGAAAGGTACAATCATAAAAAAAGGGGATACTTCCTCAAGCCCGATATGAATGGACGCACTTGCGTTTGCAGGATTTTAAATCCATAAATGAATATAATTCTGCAATATTTCGAATCACCTTACGAATGAAATTATGTGGGAAAAAGATAACTGATCATGATATGTTGGAGAAAACTTTCTCAACCTTCCATGCCTCGAATGTGCTCCTGCAGCAGCAGTATCGAGAAAAGGGATTTAAAAAATATTCTGAGTTAATTTCTTGTCTTCTTGTTGCTGAACGCAACAATGAGTTGCTCTTAAAAAATCATGAAACGCGCCCAGCTGGCGCCGCCCCATTTCCTGAAGTAAATGCGGCAAATTACCCCAGAAGAGGTAAATGGCAAGGTTTTAATAACAAGAAAAATTATGGAAGGAAAAGGAATTATATTCAAAAGAGAGGATCTCACCAGAAGTGGGATAAAGAAAGAAATATCGGGCAGAATAAATCAACAGAGGATAAGTGTTTCCGTTGTGGTGGAAAGGGCCATTGGTCACGTACCTGTCGTACCCCAAGGCACCTAGTCGATCTTTACCAAGCATTTTTGAAAAAGGACGACAAGGAAAAAGAGTCGAATTTCGTTTCAAATGATGCTGAAAATTCCACCACTCATTATGATGTATCTGATTTCTTTGAGGATCCTGAAGCAAATATTGGTCATTTGATCAATGATGGAATAGTTTAATGTGTGAGATTGTTAAGTATTCATGTAAATAAATAATGTAAAGAACTTATTATTAAGTTTTATTTTCTATGTATTTAAGTTTCAAATATGATGTATATAAATAATGAAATATTAATGTTTATGAATTTTGAAATTATTAAATGTGTCATGTTTTAAAATAAAATTTTAGTATATGACATTATTTTATATACAGTGTTTCTTAGAAAAATAATTATGATCAAGTATTCAATTTAACTGTGCATACTACTCATTTTATTATTATTTGTCTTTGAAGAAAATAGCAAGGATATATAATAAAGATGTATGCCTTGCGGATAGTGCAAGTTCGCACACTATTCTCAAAAGTGATATATATTTTACCCATCTTGTGCCAAAAGAAGAATGTGTTAATACTATTATTGGCTCAGGCAATGTGATAGAAGGCTCTGAAGAGCTATAATTTTGTTTCCCGGAGGAACAAAATTCATAATAAATAATGCACTGTTGTCTACCAAGTCTCGAAGAAACTTGTTGAGCTTTAAAGATATTCGCCGAAATGGATATCATATTGAGACTATGAATGAGGGAAATCATGAGTATTTATGTATCACAACTCATGATTCAAATAAGAAAGTTATATTAGAAAAATTACCCTCACTTTCATCTGGGTTATATTATACCAAGATTCGTGCAATTGAATCACATGCCACTGTAAACCAGAAGTTTACTAGCCCAAATGAATTCATCCGGGAACAACCATGATTAGGAGAATTATTGAAAACTCTCATGGATATTTACTAAAGAACCAGAAGATTCTTAAAACTAGTGAATTTTGTTGTGCTACATGTTCTCAAGGGAAGTTAATTTTAAGGCCATCATCAGTAAAGATTGGATTTAAGTCCCCTGAATTCCTAGATAGGATTCAAGGTGATATATGTGGACCTATTCATCCACCATGTGGATCTTTTAGATATTTTATGGTCCTAATAGACGCATCTTCGAGATGGTCACATGTGTGCTTATTGTCCTCTCGCAACCTGGCGTTTGCGAGATTACTGACTCAAATTATTCGATTAAAAGCACAATTTTCAGAAAATTCAATCAAAGCAATTCGTCTTGATAATGCTAGTGAATTTACTTCCCAAGCTTTTGATGCTTATTGTATGGCTAATGGAATAAGTGTTGAACATCCAGTAGCTTATGTTCACACACAAAATGGGTTAGCAGAATCACTTATTAAATGCCTCCAATTAATTGCTAGACCCTTACTTATGAGAACAAATCTCCCAACCTCGGTTTGGGGGCATGCTGTTTTACATGCTGCAGCACTTATTTGTTTGAGGCCAACGAGTTATCATCAGTTCTCTCCTATGCAATTAGCTTTTGGCCAGCAGCCAAATGTCTCCCATTTAAGAATATTTGGGTGTGCGATATATGTTCCCATTGCACCACCTAATCGCACTAAAATGGGACCCCAAAGAAAATTGGGGATATATGTTGGATATGATTCTCCCTCTATAGTGAGGTATCTTGAGATACAAACTGGAGATGTATTTAAAGCCCGGTTTACGGATTGTCATTTTGATGAATCAAAATTTCCAACATTAGGGGGAGAGAATAAGCTTCCTGAAAAGGAACTTAATTGGAATGTGTCATCGTTGATGCATTTAGATCCTCGATCAGGGCAATGTGAACTCAAATTTCAAAAGATTATACATTTGCAAAGAATAGCAAATGAATTGCCTGATGCATTTTCCGATACAAAGAGGATAACCAAATCTTATATACCAGCAGAAAATTTCCCAATTCGAATTGATGTCCCAGTTGGACAAATTGCCACCGAAGCAAATTCACGCCAGAAGCGTGGTAGGCCTGTCGGTTCCAAAGACAAAAATCCTCGAAAGAGAAAAGAGGTAAATAATATTCCTGTTGAAAAAGACATAGTAAAGACACTTGTAGTTATCCAAAGTTATGATATAACGCCAGAAGACGTTCAGGTACCTGAAAATAGTGAAAATGACGAGATCTCGATAAATTATGTCTTTACAGGAGAAAAATAGGACCAAAATAGGACAACTGTCAATGAAATATTTGCATATAATGTGGCATTAAATATCATGCATGAAAGTAAGGATCTTGAGCCAAGTTCAGTCGAAGAACGTCGACAAAGGAATTATTGGCCAAAATGGAAAGAAGCCATGAAGGCTAAATTAGACTCACTTGCTAAACGTGAAGTCTTTGGACCTGTAGTCCGTACACCAGAAGATGTAAAACCTTTTGGATATAGGTGGGTATTTGTGAGAAAACGAAATGAGAAAAATGAAGTTGTGCGCTATAAAGCCCGACTTGTGGCACAAGGTTTTTCACAAAGGCTCGGTATAGATTATGAAGAAACGTATTCCCCTATAGTGGATGCGATAACATTGCGTTATTTGGTTAGTTTATCTGCATATCATAAACTGCATATGCATTTAATGAATGTGGTAACAGCCTACTTATACGGCTCATTAGATCGGGATATCTATATGAAAGTCCCTGAAGGACTAAAGATATCTAAACCACCCAATGAATATTCGCAAGGGTTATACTCAGTCAAATTGCAAAGATCTTTATATGGTCTAAAGCAATCTGGACGAATGTGGTATAATCGTCTTACTGAGTATCTGGCCAAAAATGGATTCAAGAATGATGATGTCTGTCCCTGTGTTTTCATAAAGAAAATTACATCTGGATTCATTATTATTGCTGTGTACGTTGATGATTTAAATATCATTGGGACTCCTGAAGAGATTCCAACAATTATAAAAACTCTAAAAAAAGAGTTTGAAATGAAAGATCTTGGAAGGACTAAATTCTGTCTCGACCTGCAGATCGAGCATATAAAAAATGGGATCTTTATTCATCAAACAACATACAGAGAAAAGATCTTGAAGAGATTTTATATGGATAAGTCACATCCATTAAGTACCCCAATGATCGTAAGGTCTTTGGATGTGAAAAAGGATCAATTCCATCCTAAAGAAGAGAATGAAGATATCCTTGGTCCTGAAGTACCATATCTTAGTGCCATTGGAGCGCTAATGTATCTTACTAATAATACATGACCCGATATATCATTTGCTGTGAATTTACTAGCAAGGTATAGTTCCTCTCCAACCAGAAGACATTGGATTGGAATCAAGCAAATCTTTCGATATCTTCATGGAACGGTTGATATGGTATTGTTTTATCCCTATGGATCCAAGTCACAACTAGTTGGCTATGCAGATGCCGGATACTTGTCTGATCCACATAAAGGGAGATCTAAAATAGGATACCTATTCACATATGGTGGTACAGCTATATCATGGAGGTCCACAAAACAGACGATAGTAGCAACCTCCTCTAATCATGCTGAAATACTGGCGATTCATGAAGCTAGTCGTGAGTGTTTTTGGCTGAGGAGTCTGATTCAATATATTCTGTCATCATGTGGACTGATTGATCATAAGATAGCTCCAATTGTCCTATTTGAAGATAATACAGCATGCATTGCTCAACTTAAAGGCGGATACATTAAAGGTGATAGAACAAAGCATATTTCTCCCAAATTCTTTTTCACTCATGACCTTCAAAATCGAGGGACAATCGATGTCTAACAGATCCGCTCAAGTGACAATCTGGAAGATTTATTTACAAAGTCACTCCCAAAATCCTCCTTTGAAAGATTGGTACATGAGATTAGGATGCACCGATTTTGAGACATTAAATGATGTCGGCAAGAGGGGGAGACTGTACTCTTTTTTCCTTGGTCAGGTTTTTTTCTCATTGGGTTTTTCTTGACAAGGTTTTTAATGACGCAGTCCCCATCACAAAGGATATTGTACTCTTTTTCCTTCACTAAGGTTTTTTTCATAGGATTTTTCTTTAGTAAGGTTTTAATGAGGCAATAATCTTAAATGGGCATCCAAGGGGAGTGTTGTGATAAGAACGAACAACGTGGATGCCCATTCCCATGTAAAACTCACATTTTCAAAGAAGGAATGATATTAAATGCATGTTGAAATTAAGCTCCCAATATATGTATAAATAGAGGTCTTTGCCTCTGAGAGAAATACAAGCACACAAATAATTAACAAATGAAATTCTCTCTCTTTACTTTTAATACTTCTTTCTATCTTTATATATATATACACATTACAACATATAATTTTAATGTATATATATAAATCATTATTGAGCTAATTATATTAATGCTAGAGTCTTCTATTTATACATCTTTATTTTATATTTAATATATCTTTTATTTATTTTACAACAGTTTCTTAATTTTTTCTAGCTTCGGAGAATAAAGTATAATTTTTTATTTTTTAATATTTTATTTTTTATTTTTTTCTCTTATCAATAAAATGTAGAGTATGACGAAAAATGACAGTTTATTCTTTTAAGTAAAAAAAATTGAAAGAATTTAATTCCTACAAAAAATGTAATTATTACCATTAAAGTGATAATTAATTTAATCAAAATATTAGCTTATTGGATGTGTTTGTGAAACACGTTGGAGAGGATAAATATGCATTTCAGTGCTTTGAATGATGTTTTTTGGTGTTTGGCAACTTTTCTTTTCTGAACGCCAACGTGATTCTGCATCCCAAAAGCTCGTTCACTAGAAGCAAGAAATTATAGCTTCTACTTTTGCTCAGCATACGTTTAGGTTTGTGACTAGTTGTTATTGGTTTTTCTATAATTTTTTTTAATAAATACTGAGAATATTAAAATAATTATTCTAATTTTTGTGCACTGTTTATTATTTTAATTTTTTATAATATGTATTATTGTTTTTATTAGAAATGATAAATTAAATAAAAAATTAATTATAAATAATAATAATAAAAATATAACTTGTAAAAAATTAGAACCTAAAATAATAATAAAAATAAGATTATTAAGAGTACTTAAAAAGAGTACTAAAAATATATTATTTTATATATTATTTTTAATTTAATAAATAAATATTAATTTTTACTATAAAAAAATACTTAAAAATTTGTCAATTTTTATATGTTATTTTTAATTTCATAAATAAATATTAATTTTTATTATAATAATAAAAAATTATAATATACTAAAATAGAGTACTATAAAAAAAATTATATAAAAAATACTAAAAAAATATAAAAAAAGATTAAATATACTTAAAAATAAATATTATAATTTAATATTATATTTTTTTGTAATTAATTATTTATTTAGAAGTGATTTTAACTAATATTATTCAAATAATATTTATTTTATCAAAATCAATTTTAATAAAAATTGCCAAACATAAATCATGTTGGTACAAACTCGCTTCTACCCAAAATCAATTCTACAAAATTACTTCCATTCAAACTCCAGTTTACCAATCCAAACACACACTAGATAATTAGTTACATGAGTTGATTCGATTATAATTAAATAATTATATAATTTTTAATAAATATTTTTTATTTTATTTTTTATTAAATTGATTATTATTTGTTATTTTAATAATTTATACTTATTATATTATTCAAGTATGTGTAATAACTATGAGATTTATTTATCCGAACTTGTTATTAGTCTGATTGAACTTGATAAATAGAAAGTATTATTTCAGGTTTTTTATTTCTAAAAAATAAAGGTATAAATTTTCAATTTTAATTTTGTAAAAAATAAATAAATTAAAATGCTCAATAAAAAAAGTGTTCAAGTAAAAGTTAAAGAATAAAAGTAAACAATCAAGCAATAAAAAAAATGACAATAGTATTAGGTATGTTATATGGTAAAAAAGAAGCACAAATACACAATATATAGTGAAAAACTTCTTAGCTTAGTGGTTGTCAGGTTCCTCATCATTTTTTTAACTCTAGATTTGAATCCCAGCAGAGGCAAGTTTCTAAAATTTGCTCAAATTTGCTGCTGATGTCATCAATATGCAAGTTAATCAAGTCTTGACCAAAGTTGCGAGAATAGGATCGGTCAATAAACTAATAAAATTACTAGTTCAATAATTTATTGATTCGATCAGAGTTTAATTGGAGTTCAATCGGTTTAACTAAATATTAAACAAAATTATTAAAAATTTATATATAATTTTAGGTATATAAATTTAATAATTTCTAACTTAATAAATTTAAAATTTCACATAATAACTTATCCATAATTTAATATTAGAAGTTCACAAACAACTTCAAACATCAAAGTTTATAATTAAACAACAAAAACGCACATAATGACAAATACATAATATTTTACTATCAAAAGAAACAATTACTAACAAATTCTCAACTAATCAAAAGTGCAACTCATCACAAATCATAATTATCATTAGGTGTTCCAATATCTCTATCATAAACAGGTAATCCAAAGCCACCATCTTCAGAAGTACCATCAAAAGAAGTTGTATTTGAAGAATCAGCAACATCAGGCAAATCCACATCAACTTCCATATCTCCTCCATCTAATAAAATAAAATAAAAAACCAAGAAAAATCAAAGTTATAACTTTACGACATACATCTGTAGTAAATAAAACAAGTTTTGCTATTTCAATCACCTTTAGGATATGAAGGCATAGTATTATCTGTGTAAATTAAATTTTCAATGCCTTCAATGTCTCCATTAGTAAATTCAGGATCATCTTCATCTGCTATTACCCAAAAATCTATCGTGTCGATACTTTGAAAGTCAATTGGATCATAATTCTTCTTCTTGCAATGCAATCTAGATTGAAGGCGTAGATTATAAGTCACATAAATAATGTCACTTAGCCTTTGATGCTCTATTCGGTTCCTCCTCTTTGAATAGATTTGTTCAAAGAGGCTCCAATTCCTCTCACATCCAGATGATAAAGATGTTTGATGAAGAAGACGAATCGCCATTTTATGCAAATTAGGAGCACTCCCACCATGTAGCCTCCACCGTTCACCGACCAAGATATGAAAGTCAAACATCAATTATCATTCAATATTTTAAAAACCTTCAAAGTAAATTGAACATAGAAATATAATAACTTACCAGGTTCAAGTCTCTTTATCGCTTTCAAAGCACTTTCCCTTCCAAAACTTTTCGATCTCGATACAACTGTATCTCTTTTATTGCGGCAACTGAGTCATCGCAAAAGGTGTCAATATCAAATAAATCAAGTAAAGACATCAAAATATTTGCCTTTTCAACAAAACCCTCACTATAGAAGAAACCTGGATTCAAAAAGTAAGCTGCTGCATAGAGGTCACATTTCAAATGCTTATCCCACCGCATTTTCAAGATACTTGTATAAGATGTGTATGTAGCTTTCTATTTCTAAATATTGCCAAGTTGGATCAGATTTACCTCTAGAAGAACCAGTTTGAGAATCTTGAGCAGCATTATCTTGTAGCTGTGAATTACTTTGTGATTCATCCATCTGTAACATACAACAAACAATTACTAAACAAGCAAACAATAGCCTCAGCAACAAAATCATGAATAAATAACAAATAAATCAAAATCATGAATCCAGTAAAAAAAATAAATCAGAAAATCATGAACAAAAAATCAGAAATAACAAATAAATCTATTCCAGCAAATAATAACCACAAAAAATCCAGCTAATCAGCAAATCAATTACTAACAAATAACAACTATTATCAAAATCAACTGCCCTAAACTGGCAAGCAGACGCCGGGGAGATGGCTACAAAGTGAAAAACTGTAAACCAAGGAGGATTACTTACCGACGGGGAGGAGGAAGGCGAGCAACGGCGACGACAGAGAAAGCGACTGATACGAAAAAATTGACTCCGCATAAACTACCAGCAAGTATACCGGGTCGCATCAAGTAGTAAAACTCACAAGAGTGAGGTCGATCCCACAGGGATTGATGGATCAAGCAATTTTAGTTGAGTGATGAGTCTAGTCAAGCTAATATTTGGAAGAGTTTGGTGAAATTAAATGAGCAATTCACAAAGTAAAACAACAAAAATGTAAGGTGCTGGAAAATATAAATGCTGGAAAGTAAAGGACTAGTGAATTAAATGCTGAAAAGTAAATGAGCAGAAGCTTAAAGTGCAAGAAACTTAAATAAGCTGAATCTTAAATTGCGAGAAATGTAAATAACTTGAATCTTAAATAACAAGAAATAAAAGGCACAAATGTAAATGGCAATAGAAATTAAATTGCATGAAACGTAAATTGGGATTTGGGTGCTGGGAATCAAGAAAGCAGTAAACAATTGCAATTGAAGTGAATTCAGAGTAATCTAAATTGAAGAAAATCAAAGAGAACGATTCACTATGGATTGGAGATATCATAATCCATCATGAATCAAATGGGTCTCAACTTCCTTCTCAATCATATGAGTAGATCTATGGCGGATTGAAATTGATTGGATCCCAATTCCTTGGCAATCCAATCTCTCTAATCACAATCAATCGTGCCAATTTCTTGATCTAATTGTCATGAGAAGAGGTTAAGCTTGTTCTCTCATCCATATGCCACACAGACTCTCAAGACCAGTGACGGATCCAAAAAAAATTTTCAATGGGGGCAAAATAATAAAATAATAATTCAAAATAATAACAAATAATTTAGAATTCCATTCTTCTAGGTTTCATATTTTGAAAAGATTGAATAATCTTTTCATTGTCAATACAATCAAATGTCTCTTTCTATGTATGTCACTAAACAATCATTTAAAAATTCATCTCCCATACGGTTACGAAGTCGACTCTTTATGATGTTCATAGCAGAAAAAGTTCTTTCAACTGATGCAGTTGCTATAGGCAAAACAAAAGCCAACTTTAAAAGAAGAAACACTAATGGATAAACAATATTCTTTCGAGTCTCAACCAACTTCTGAGAAAGAGCACCAATTCCATTTAAGTCCGAGAAATGATCATCAGAACGCACATCTAGTATGAAGTTCTCAAGTTGACTGTCAAGTGCCAAAAGTTGAGTGGAAGAAAATTCTAATGGATAAAATTGAGCTAACTGGATCAACTTCTCCTTATCAAATGCAAAAAATGAGTGTCTTGGATTCAAACAAGTTATGCAAAGAAGCAATTCAGTATTCACCTCTGTAAAACGATTATTGAGTTCTTGAAGTTGTCTATCAACTACTTGATAGAATATCTCAACTTGAAAATGATGAAATTTGATATCTTTTGAGCTTTACATCTTGATCTTCCTTGTGACACAAATATATCATCCATGATTGGAACAATAATATCATGTTTGTCACAAAACAGTGAGACTTCATCAAGTAAATGAGACCAACCATCATCTCTTATATTTTGCAATCGTTGCTTAGACACTTTGACTAATGCCATAGCATTTACAATATCTTGATCATTCCTTTGTAATGCCTGAGATAACTCATTAGTAACTCCCAATATATTTTTCATCAAGTGCAAGTTGAAAATAAATTCAAAGGATTGAATGACATTCAATAAATGACATGCTTCAGCTCTTTGTTCTGAATTATTTCCATCTTCCTCAACATATTCAAGAACATTAACCACAGAAGGAAATAAAGAAATTAATCTAAGTATAGTTCCATAGTGTGAATCCCATCTAGTGTCTCCAGCTCTTTTTAAAGCTGTTTCTTGATTCAAACCACGCCCACTAGAAATTTCTCCACTTTTTAATGCTTCAATTGTCTTAGTCATCTGACTATCACGAAGTATATCTCTTCGTTTACACGAAGCTCCAACAACATTGCACAAATTGGTTAACAAATTAAAAAGCAAAGCAATTTTAACTTGTTTTTTTTGCAACCGTTACAAGAGTTAACTGAAGTTGGTGGGCAAAGCAATGTACATAGAAAGCATAAGAATTTTCTTTCAATATCAAAGTTTTCAAACCATTAAATTCTCCTTGCATGTTACTTGCACCATCATATCCTTGTCCACATACTCTTGATAAACTTAAATTATATGTTTCTAATAATGACTCCAATACTAATTTTAGAGATAAAGCATTAGTATTAGAAACATGAACAAGACCAAGAAAATGCTCTCTAACTTGTCCTTCTTTGTTTACATACCTTAAGCAAATTGACATTTGCTCCTTAATGGAAATGTCGCGGGCTTCATCAACCAATACAGCAAATAATTCATCACCAAGATCATCAACAATGACTTTTGTCATTTCCCTTGCGGCAGCTCTTACAATGTCTTTTTGGATTGAGGGTGCTATTAGTTTAATATTACCACGAGCATTTTTGAAAGTACGATCAATCTCTTCATTATGTTGTGCAAGAAAGTTTAGAAGTTCTAAAAAATTTCCTTGGTTAACAGAATCATCCGTCTCAACATTACCACGAAAGGCCAATCCTTGTCGCAAAAGAAATCTAATACAATCAATTGTTGCTGTCAAGTGAATTTGATAATTCTTTCTAGCTTGCTCAGATTGTTTTTCAATAGCAGCAATGATGTGTTGTTTTGGTCTCATAAGTGCTTCACATTTTCTCCAAGCCTGATTATGAGCACTATCATGAATCCCAACATGAATTTGTAGTCTCTCCTTTTTTTTCCAATTTGAAAAGTCATTAGTTACAAAAGCATCACCACCTTCAGTCTCGGGTTTCATAAGATAACAACAAAGACAAAAAACAGCATCTTTTGATATACTATACTCTAACCAGTTGCCATAGTCATCAAACCAATTAGGATTAAATCTTCGAAAAGAAGAACCATAAGCAGTTTGTGGAAAATCATGAGTCCTTGGTTGACAAGGACCTTTTTGTAAATATGCACATCTAACTTTGTCTCTGTCATTCGGATGATAACTTGAAACCTTTGGTCGTTGTCCTGGATCTGCTATAAGACTCTCTACTTCGAATTCTAAAAACCTCCTTTTATTAGAAGAGGTCGATGAATTATTTTGAGATCCAATCTCCAATGACGAGGTTCTTTTGAAATATTTCTCCATTACTAATAAGATAAAATTATAAATCTAAGTTAATTAATTAATAAAAAAGTTCACAATTCTACACAAATTAAAAATTATAAATACAAAATTGATATACATATGTCATTTAAATAAATTTTCGAATTCCAACAAAAATAACAACAACTAATATCCCAATCCATTCTAAACTCTTGCGGTGCTGATGCACACCTGATGATGAGACAGAATTGCTATAAGCATGCCTATAAATGCCATCTAAGTCAATGAGGTAATATTACTCATTGAGTCATTGTTCAACATTAGTAGAATAGTAGTCCAGACTCCAGAAACGGAAATTGAGCATATAAACTTATTTCAAAGGCCTTGTAAGGCTGTAATGAAATTTAAACAATACCATATAAACTTATTTCAAAACTCATATAAACAATACCATATAATGAGTCTTTACATATTCTAGTCTTCATTTTTTCCCAACTTAAGCAAGTAGGAAAGACCAAAAGACGCAATCTTTATATATCGAAGAGGAAAAAAAGGAGTATAGTGTAAATGAATAAAATTAAGTGAATAAGTGAATTAACAAACAAATTAATCAAACTAAACTTGCAAAGTTGCAATTACATCAGAACAAATTCAATCACAAATTCACAATTAACAAACCAACTAAATCAATTATCAAAAAAATTAATCCAATTAGCAAATAAGTGAATAAACAAAATTGCAGATTGCTGAATCATGATTCATGAATGTACCAAGAAATAGAATAATTCAAGACTGAATCTGAACATCTGAACTCTAGGAACTAAGAAGCAAAAGTGCAGAACCCAATAGGCGGTAGCGGTGCGGGCGTGCGGCGTTCAGGCGTTCAGCGGCAGCAGGACGAAGACGAAAGGTAGGCGTTCTCTGCTGAAGTCTGAATAGTGAAAACTGAAGAGAGAATAGGAACTCAGATTCGCAGTATTCGAAGAAGAAGAAGAAGAAGAAGAAGAAGAAGAAGAAGAAGAAGAAGAAGAAGAAGAAGAAGAAGGCACAAGGCAGAAGCCAGAAGGGGATGCGGTCATGCAGAGACGCGGCACGGCAGAGCCAGTGACTCTGGACTCTGGAGACACGAGGGCGGAGACGTCAGCAAGGAGAGAACCGTGACACTGTCTGAAACGCAGAGTGGTGGGCTGGTGCCTGGTGGCATGCAACACGGCAACTGGCGGCTGGAGCCTAGAGGGAGGGCTGGAGTAGATGAAGAAGATTAGGGAAAAAGAAGGGTTAGGGATTTAGTTTGAAGTGGGGTTTAGGTCCTGGGGTTAAAACTAATTATATACTGGGGGCAATTTAGACATTTTACTAATAACTACTAAAACATTTTTGGAATTTCACTTAGGGCAGTTGCCCCCACTCCCCAATGAATAAATCCGTCCCTGCTCAAGACCTCAATTCCTCCCGAATAGTATTGGTCAAGAGAATTGTGAAGGATAGAGCTCCAAGTCTAATGCTCATGATTCCCCTTCCAAGGCTCACACAAGCATTCAACAAATTCAAACTTTCTTCTGGAGTGAGTGAATCTCAATCAAAACAGAAAATATCCTATAGCTACACAAGTGGATTGAGAAGAAGAATATGTTCATTCAATCATTAGGATTACAATAGAGCTCTTCCCCTAGTGAAATGGGGGGTTTAGTTCATCATTGCTCAATCCAAACAAAAAGGAAAAGAAAGTATGTAAAGGAAAGAAAAAGTACAAAAGAAAATCTTCTCAGGGTTTCCCAATTAGGGTCCCATGCTGGAAGCCTTCTTTTCTTCTTCAAAATCTTCTCTATTTATACACTTTCCCAATCAATCTTCAAGTCTTGGATGTCGACTTTGGCCTTTGTTGAAGCAAGTTAAGAGTGGCTTTGAGTAATGTTGACATGGGCTTGAGCTAACCAACATTCACAAGCTTGCATGGATGCCACTGGAAATGAGCTTAGCATAGACGTTAATCACTAACGTTGGTGGGCACTAACGTTGGCCAACGTTCCCTGTAAACCATTGAGGAACGTTTGTGGCAACGTTTGTGCACCAACGTTACTACCAATATTGGCCTGGTCACGCGTATGCATCACTCACGCGTGCGCGTCGATGACCAGTTTTTCATGCAATTCTCTTCAAAGCTATCGAAGATGTTGGTGGCAATGTTTGTGGTAAAGTTTGCACACCAACGCTTTCATGGTCACGCGTATGCGTCGCCCACGCGTACGCATCAAAGCTGGATTTTTGCCATTTTGCGCGTGCGCGTCGCCCATGCGTACGTGAGACTTGCTATTTTTCCACTTTCACGCGTACGCATCGTATCAAAATTTTCCAATCTCCAAAGTGAGCTTTTATTGAAGACATTGGTGGTAACGTTGGTTCACCAATGTTCCCACCAACGTTGGGCACCAGTTTTTATGCAACATTGCCAGCAACATTGGTGAGCCAACTTTGGCCACCAATGTTGCTCTTCAAGCCATTGGAACATTGGTGGCAACGTTGGTGAGCCAATTTTGGCCACCAACATTGCTTGCTTGCCCCTTGATCAACGTTTGTGGCAACGTTGGTAAGCCAACTTTGGCCACCAATGTTGCCTTCTCTACTTCTTTCTCACCCTTCTTCTGCTTCTCTTCACCTATCATCAACGAAACAAATGCATTAAAGTATTGCCATAATCACTAGATTTTGCATCATTCATAGCATCAAGTAAATTTTTGCATAAATCTCATGAAAATACACATAATTAACCATGTTTGATTGAATCAAGATATGCATGCAATTCTCATCTAAATACTTAGTTATTGCCTAAGAAATGCATGAAACCTAATGAAAACTAATGAAAAAGGCTTGTGTAACTAGCCTAAGCATCACACACCGGCGAACACAGAGAAGGCGAGCTCGGTAATGACAAGGACACGGTGGGGCTACTGTGGTCAAACCTGTCGCTGCGGTGGCTACGGGATGCGATGGCAGCGGGCTACGGTGGTTATTCGATTGGTGGCTTCTATGGTTCTCACTTCTCAGAGAAGAGAGGAGAGATGTGTTTGTGAAGACCGAAGAAGATGGGTTAATGGGAATCGATTTAGGGTTCAGTACTTCATTTAGCCTTTCTTCTTTCTTTTTATTTAAAAAGGACAAAACGATGCCGCTTTGGAGGGTTTATTTTCAAACCGGAAACCCTCCAAAAAATTGAACAGCTTTGCCGGTTCATCGGTTAACTACCGATTTTTTGCCAAGTGGTTTATAGGCTTACCCAGACTGGCTAGGTGATCGGTTCCTGGTTAATCCAATTGAATCAGTTGGTCCGGTTTGATTTTCAGAACTATGGTCTTGACCGATTCACACTGATTTGGGAAGTTCAAACCAATTTTGATAAGTTCAAATTGGTTTTGGCCAGTTTTTATCCTTATACTATTAAAATGTTGACCCAGATAGGTTTACGATTTGGTTTACCGAATTTTTTGTTGAACTAATTGGCCCGGGTCAATTTTTACAACTATGCAAGCAAGAATGGTCGTCGCTCATTTTTTTAATTATTTACTTGAATTTAATTTTGATTCACTATTATTGTAGTGTAGTTTTGAACATGCATCTAATTATATAATGTCCAAGTGAAATTCTAACTCGGCTCCTACCCTTTTCATTAAGGACAACATGATCCTTCACGAAGGACAAAACAATCCCTAAAAAAAGCGCCACAGTAGCCACTATCCCTAATCTCTACGAGACAATGCAACTTTTTTATTAGTCTCACTATTATCTGAAAACGAAAATCGCTGATATCTCATGCTAACTTGCTAAGTTGGGCAATAAGTGTCAACATGGAATGGATCGGAATCAATTTATCTCAAAATTTAAATTGGTCAAAATTCTATTTGTCTTTAATTTATTCACTTGGAAAAACAGTGTCGTTTTAATCTCAAATTTTTTTGGATAATGATAAACTTAATTTGTCAATAAATTAATAATTGTATTTGATATCTTTGCATTAAAATATACTAGCAGCTAACTAATAGTACTAAATGAAATATATATAATGTGAAACTAAGCACACAACCAATTTTATTTTTTCACTACTTATTTCTCTCTCGGAAGAATTTGTGAAGGAAGACGTATAACACCCCATTTTTCTACAGAATTTTTTCTCGAAAATTCTGTGATAAGAAAATGATAAATGTCGAGAATAACCTTATCATATATTATAAGGCGGATTTAGGATGGATAAATGAAAAGAAAAGAAAGTGTAATAATAAGTAAAAGTGTGTCCTAAGCCAAAAACCGTACCAAAAATAATGAATTTGATCGCCGAGTTAAATTCATCTCTAAAAATTTTACTATTAGGTTTTCTTAATGAGTTTAGCTTGGTAAAGTATTCTAGATATGATTCGAAGCTGAGATACTCTCGCTATCAATATGGTTTGAAAATAGTAATTTTACAGTTTAATTAATAAATCGTATTCTTCTTTTCTTTAGAAATCCGGCTAAACCAACGAGAAATTATTTTCACCCAAGATTCATGAAGCCATGTAAAACCAAAGTACTTAGCTTAGTTAGAATTAAACTAAGCTTGAACTGAACCAAACTAACTCCACTCTTTCATAATCAAACCGATTTTTCTTTATTGTAGAGTCACAGTTTTCTCTCCCCCACACTATATTTCCACACATCATAAACCTTATTTTTCAACCAGCATGATAAAAAATTGAGAGAAATTACAGTTAAAACTTTGCTCGTCAAGTTAGAGTTTTTCACAAGTTTTCATTCCATGTTTTAGAACTCCCATGTCTTAGAGCTCCTATGTAAGTTTTCACAAATATAAAGCCTCATTACACACTCACACCATCAGAACCTCCACTTATCTTAATCTTTGCTTGTCCCAAATTTTAAAAGCTTCCTCAACTTTTTCTTTTCAAGAGAAAAAAAAATCTTTGTTGCATAATATTGGGTGCAAACAATTTTAAGAGTAAGTGACATGAAAAAAAATGAATCATGATTATTAATTAAGGACAAAAACATGTATAAAGAATTAAAGCTCAAAAAAGAGTTACTCTCTTTTTGTCTTTCTAAACTATGTGCTGCATAGCCTCCACACTAAACTTAGAATAGTTATTTATCTTCAAGCAACAAAAAACAACTGTGATAATGGAATTATAAAATTCATGATTCTCTAGTGCAAGCAAATAAGTGATGCAATAGCTTATTCAAATTGAATAGCCAGAGTGAAGGGAATGCTCTAGAGAGTCCCTAGATGTGACACAAGTACCTGCAAAATTTAAACAAAAATTTAAACAAATCAAAATCATAGCATGCATATTAATCAAACACAAGACCAATACTAAGCCAATACAAGAAACTACTATTCAATAAACTAACGAAGTGATTAGCAATCAAGGTGAAACACCCACTGCAAACAAAGAACAAACTAATTATAAATTCAACCAAATATATAACTATAACAACTAAAACGATGCTTGCATTTAGTGACATCTATAACCAAAGAGATGGCTGCAAATATTAAGTAATAATCAAGCTCAAAGGGTACCATGCAATCCAATAAATGAACCATGCAACATCATTCAACACCAAGTATGCAAAAGTAAACAGAAGATGATTTCTATGGCTAGCCAAAACAACTAATTACCAAAATCATTAACCACTAATCATAGACTAGATTGATGCATATTACTTATACAGGCTAACCAAATAAGGTAAGAATGCACATTTCATAATCATGCAAAATTAATGAAGAGTGATGTACTGTGTCCATGTAATGCATGCATCTTATTGAAACTAATTTAGTTTCTGTCGTTGCCATGCCACGCCAAGAATGTGCCGTGCCACGACAAAAGAAAGTAAGTAATTCTCTTTTTTTTTTTTTTGAAATAGTAGTAGCACCAGGTATGAAGTGCCAAGAAGCTCTCGTGGGACGGTAAAGTGTAGTCGCACGTACGTGCATATCATGCGTACACGCAAAATTCCCTTTTTTACCAGGTGTGGAGCGCCAAAGCATTGCCGTTGGACGAAAAATTGAAGTTGCGATACGAGCATGCCATGCGTACGTGCATTTCAGGTTGAAGCCAAACTTGTGCTTACGCACGAAATCCTTTTCTGGCCAAGTCATGTGTACGCACATAGGATGCGTACGCATGAATTCCTGTTTAGTCGTCCAAAATAGCTTGCTGAACTTTCCTTTTCCCTCATACCCATTTCTGAAAAAATAAAGAAAATGGAGGCTATGGAGCTCTACTGTGGATCAACGGTCAAGAAAGGAACTTGGAGCCAAAGCAAGAATAAATGGTTCAGATCTTTGAAGATATTGGAAAAAGGATGAAAGAGAAGATGAAATGTATGAATGCATGATATCTGAATGCTCTGCTACAGTCCCATCTCTCTTCTGCACCGCTGCTGCTATGATTTTGTGAGAAGAAAAAGTCAACAATGTGAAACAAGCCTTAGGTGGCTAACTGAACTCATACAAAAAAGAAAAGAACTATTCGGAGTGAAACCAAGGAGAGAGAATCAGAATCTAAGTTTCATAGAGAGTTTCCCTGTGAAAGTTCAACATTTTAGACAATGTTTCTAGATCAAAGAAACATTCCACCAACATGCGTCATCAGAGAATACTAAAACCGGTTCAACTTATAACTTCAAGACTGTGAATTATCATCTCTTTCATGGTTTATTATTTTATTATTCTGTTTCAATTATCTTTCTTTGTTTTCTCGAGTGAAAAAAGGCATAAAGGTAAGGCATTTGAAAAAGTCAAATAGAGAGAAAAGAAAAAGAGAAAAACTTGGAAAGAAAAGCCAAAGTTGATTTCAGATTTCTATTTATTTGTATTTCTATTTTGCATCTTGTATCTAATGTATCCCTTGCTAAGTTGGGTAAGCACTTAGTGTATTGAGAGTTTAGGATGTTGCCTAGGCAAATCAAGCTTATGTTGAAGTTTGGTTTGTACGAGATAAGATTATGTTGAATCCTAGAAAATTAGTGTCAGTAACACTTGAAAGTATAGTGAAAATTCCACCAACATTGTGGTGGAGACTGGATGTTAGTTGTATTGAATAAAGCAACTGAACCAGGATATATGCTTGTGCCATTTTCTTCTTCTCTGCACTATTTTGTCTCTCTGTGATTTATGAGACAAAACTAAATTGTCTCCTGCATAATCCATCATGCAGACAAATGGAAGCTAAGTTTCATTTCCTAGTTTTAAGGGTTAATCAATCAACTTAAAAGAAGGTCATAAATTCAACCTCCTTCTCTAGGCCATAAAAAACCTTCATATATAAGTAATTATTAACTAATCAAGTTAGATATTAAAACAATACAACATTTATCAGGTGTCAAAATAAGAATTAGAATATAGAAAAAAAAAAGAAAAAACATATGTTCATGTAATTTTGTTATTTTATTTGTTATTTAAAATAGATTTTTTTTATTGATTGTAAATACAAGATATATAATGCTTTAAATATGCTAAGCATTTTCTTTAAAAAAGGGGTGTTTTTTATTTAGAAATGGATCATTTTGGTAATTGAAGTTACATTGATGAGTTATTTTGGCTCCTATAATGCTTACAAGAAAATTTACCTTCTAATTTCGAAATTGTAACATAATGCTTTTCCATATTTTTTAATTACACATTAATATGTTTTTCTATTTTATTGGTGACATAACCTATTAGTTTTTTATCCTCAATTTATTTTTGAAGACAGAAGTTAGATAAGTTTAATATTGTGATACTAGTCATCTTATCTAATTTCATCGGCATTCAAATTTATTACAAAAATCTAATTAAATTAATCCGATATAATTTAAGTCCTATGAAAAAGATAGAAGTATTCTAAGAGGAATTTCTTTTTTTCTAAAATTCAAATTCAACATCCCTAGCTAAAATACATTGAACACATTGATCAGTCCCATGTGAACCATATCATTTCTAGTAAGGCACTTTGTGCAAGTGGAATAAGCGGACGTTGCCCTTAGTGGTCAAGCACTCAAGCAGAAAATGGAAGGGTTTTCATTTTACTTGTCATATTAAATATCCCCTCATTTTTTTTTTAATGGTTTGATCCGCTCAAATTCAGTGAATGACTTTGTAGTTTGTCCAAGTTTTGAGACATTGACTCAAATCTCCAATTCCTTTTTTTCTCCAATTTTGAAATTTCCACGACACAGTAAAATACTTCTGTCACTTATTAGTTAGAAAATTGTTATGCATACCTTCCTATGAGGTTCATATGTGTAGTATAGTATCAGACTTGAATTATGTGAAGGTTAACGTGATCTTGAATTGTATCTTTTAGTATCAGAGACAATACTGGCAGGTTTAAAACAATGAAATATGCCAAGAAAGATGTATATACATACTTGATATCCCCGCATCCGCGTATGCAAAGATATAAAAGGCATTTTTCGAAACCAAATACCAATAAAAATACAATATTAATGCGAGTCTGTACAGAATTCTTGCCAACTAATCCTTGAATAATTGCAGAGTAACACTACAAAATTATAAACACTGGCAAAATCAACCAGAGCTTTGTCTTGAGTTGCAATCAGTTAATGGCACCTTTGTTCATCTGTTCCCAAACAATAGTGAACCTTCTCACCTATCACCATAAAACAAGACAATAACATCTCAGTGATCTCACGCAGCCTCCAACTCCTGGGTCTCTGGGGATTCCTTGAGAAAGTCAAGGCGAGTCTGCTTGGTTCGCTTGCAACGTGCTAGAGAAAGGAAAGGGTCAATGGGGTTGTCTTAGCTTAGTTTCAAAAGCGATTTCAATTCTCTAAAAAGAAAATTTATGAAGTGATAAAGTAAAAGGGTACACACCCCTTGCATCAATACTTCCATTCCAAGTTCTCACCAAGTACTTTAATGTTGATTACTCTCAATTATCACTTTACAAATCTCTTCACTTTATAGGATTCAAATCCTGAAATCCTGGGGGAAGAAAGGACTAAATAAGATGTTTCAATGTATACCTTCAGTTCTGTTTTGCTTGTTGGATGCAACCACAGAAGACTTCCACTTCTCATATTCACCCTTTTCCATTTGTTTGCGTCTCTTATAACTTGAAAGCTGGACGTACAAAAGATTTTATAATCAACTTCAGCAGCACAAAAGTGAAGACCTCAATAATCATAAGAAATTGGAATGGCTGACTTTGCAGCATAATGTTCAATCATTTATGATAAATGCAAAGGAAATGTATACCATCCTAACAACATATTGGGGAGTAAGGTTATAGAGGAAGAGAGATCAAAAGTCATAACACAGTGGCTTTGCATTTAACCGACCCATAATTATGAGATGACTTCAAATCATTATAAATACTATAATTGAATTGTAATTAGAAGCAGTTAACAATGACTCTACGCCATAAAGAGGGACCGCTACTGAATAGGCAGATGCTCATATAATTAAGATATTGTCACAGACCAATTTGAGAAAGCATATACACCGGAAAAATGTGAGATATCTAAGTGACCAATTTAGCTCTTTATTAGATTTTATTATTGAATTAATTCACCAGCCAGTCTGTTGAATACTATGGTTCTACAATTGGACTTTGGATTTACTTTTGGTAATGACTAATGATGGCTCAACTGTTGCATTAGGCAGTTACTAACTATAACTAAATCATACATTACAGCCAGGCAATATTGGATACAAAGTAATGGACAGTGAGCTATGATAGATGTGTCCCATTGAACTTAGACTTAATGGAAGCATTTCTACAAGGATCAACCCATACATAATAGTGGTGAAGAATTTGCAATCTAGCTCTCTTTGAAACAAAATTAACTCGAAGAGAAATTATTTACTCATTGATAAATCCATATTTTATTGCAGTTTTTGAGTTGAAAAGAGTAGAATTTATCAATTTAACTTGCACTTAATCCTTGTAAATGCATGCTTTTGTGAATTCTCTCCTAATTGAGTTTAATTGAGTAAACATGTTCTTAGGCCTTTAAATTTGTCAAATGAATTTCAATTCTCATTCCATTTGATACATTGATGTGTTTGTTCAAGTTGTTTAAGGTTTAGGAGGCACTCAATTAAGCTCTAATGAGATTATTCATTATTACCTCTGGACCTTCATCAGACAAATAACCACCATCCTCAGGTTTCCTTTTGCTAGGTAAAACATCAAGCAGTTCTGCACAGAAAGGGAGAGAAGCAGCAAAGTAACTACTTATGCAATTTACTATTTGAAGAGAACTGAAGAAAAGTAAAAGCCGAACAAACTGTCTTCAATCAATCCGCTGCTCAAAATGATACAAGATCACCATAGATAAATGAGATGTACCTCGATTTGACTTCACTTCTCTCGGATCCTTCTTCTCTTTAGCAACCCCAAAAACATCATGACACAAGTCCTTCATGGTAGTAGAAACCTGCAGGAGCCATCAACATCAAAACTCAAACCATAATTAATGACATCGTACACAAAAGCTAATACACATATTATATATATAACACTAATCATAGAAACATATAAGCTCACATCACTTACATTAGAAAATTCAGATTCAGATGTACCACAAAGCTCAATCAGCCTAACCTTATCAACTTTAAGCTGCAAAACAAAAGAAAAGGACAAGAAGCAATAACAAATGTTAAACCAAATCTGTAAAATGCATGATATACTACGCTCTACATCACCACAGATCACTTGAAAGCTACCATGTGTTTCTTTGCACATAAATAAAAAGCAACGGCGGTAAACACAGGACGAGTAAAGTCAGCACTTGCACGACGAGACGCTGGCAATGAAGCAGTAAACCGGTCCTTGTAACTAAGGCAAAGAAGAAACAACTAGTCAACACAAACATGCACAAAGACTGAACCACAAGTAACAAAAACTGGTTTTCCATTTGCAAATTTAATCTAAGAAGCATTTTCTCAAACACCTGTCAGGTGCTAGGAAAGCAAGGAACTTACAGCTTGAGCCCCTCCCGAACCAAAGGGATAATCCGAACGCATCCAAACTGAATCGCCAATTCCCTTACATCTAGCTTCATCCTATAATTACAAATTACTCAATTAGTGTTCACCCAAAAAGGGACAAAACCAAAGGGGAAAAAGAAAAAGAGGGAATTAGGATGGGAAAAAACGAACTTGACCCCAAGACCGTTGTGGAGTGAATTGTAGCATCGGATGTAAGCCTTTTCTGATAAGCCGCTGAGCCTCACCGCACAAGATCGATCGAACAGAACCCCGAGTCTGGTACACGCGCTCACACGTTATAAAAACCCATAAACCCACGAATCAGAATCAATCAAAGTGAATAAATAAATAAAAAGAAGGTACCTGGTAGCGGCGATTTCCAAGCAGATGAGAGCTTTGGCAACTTCTCCCTGCAAAAAAATAATTAAAATTAAAATTACAGATTTGATTTTTTTAATGGACATTGAAATGGAATGGAGCTTACGACTCCGATGATGGAGGAATCAAAGAGAACATCGGAGAGGCGACGGAGCTCGGCGGCTTTGCGGACGACAAGTTTAGAGTCAGAGAGCGAAAGCTTCTTTGCTAACTCTGAAAGATCCATTGCTGTTTCAGTTGTGTGTATGTCGGAAAGGGAAATGTGAGGGAGAGGGGGCAAATGGTAATGCTGATGATGGGCACGAAGCAGAGGAGATGGTTTTGCTTTTGCCATATTTTTCTACTCTTTATTATTATTGTTTTCTGTGAATCGGTCTTTTTTTTCGAATCTATTCTGGCGCCCTCTGCTTGCCGAGAATCTGTTTTGGCGCCCTCCTCCATTTTTGCCTTTGCTTTCATTGGCGGCTTTTTTTTTTTAGCTAATACTTTAAAGTTTGGTACCATTTAATTTCTCTGTTATATATCGGATTTTTTTTAAAGAAAGATTTTAGGAATTAATTGGCTTGTAAAAATATTTTCTGTTTTTGTTTTTTATTTTTATTTTTTGAAAATAATTTTTATTTTTAATTTTTTATATTTTAGAAAACGTGATTAATTTGTAAAAAAAGATTTATTTTTAAGTATTAAAAATAATAAAAATATGATTGGTTGGTTTTATTTTCAAAATGTATTTTTAATAATTTTAAAATCACAAAACTATATTTTTATTAAATGTACTATTTTAGTTATTTATTTTTTTGTTAAATTAACAATTAATTTTTTATAAAGTATCAATGTGAAATAAATTACTATTTTATTACACTATTTTAGAAAAATTTGTTATCTCTTATATATAGTTGGTTTTATATTTCCTATAATATTATATAACAATAGAAAACATCAATTGAAACAAAAAATCAAAACTAAAATTAATTTTACACCAAACGAATTAATTAATTAATATTAAAATTTATTAATGTTACAATTTTTTCACAATTATTTATTAATAAAATAATGAATAAATAAATATTAAAGTTAAAAAAATTTAAAAGAAAAAGCCAACTTTCTTATCAATATTTTTAAGTTTTTTATGTACTCTTTTAATTTTTATTATTTACACTTTTATAATTGATTATCGATTTAAAAATTATTTCTATAGCAAATTTATTTTTTAAAACAAAAATATGAAGGTCAAAAATAAAGAAAGTTAACAAATATATGTTAATTCGGAGAGTACGTACTCAATATTAAATAAAATTAAAAAAATAAAAAAATTCATATTTTAATTTTAATTAGAGCTCTATCTTTCCTTAATTACTATTTCAAGGATTACCTGAACCGTGATTTGGCCCTGAATGTGAGGTACAGACTCCTTATGAGGCAGCGTCTGACTTGTGCTGGTACCGAGACTCTTACGAGGCAGCGTCTGACTTGTGCTGGTACCGAAGTGTCGTCGTCTGAGGAAACCTCATGAGGAGGTGGGGATACCTGCAAGAGATCTCGATACTTAAGTTTTGATAAGGGCTTTAAGCAGCGATTTTAGTAGATTAGATTCTGAATATACCTGAGTGGGTCAGTATATTTATAATGGAGAGATAACCACCATTTTAGAGTAGTTCCATCTTTGTGGGTGGATAATCATTTCCTTTATCTTGAGAGTTTGTTGAAATCTATCTTCTAGATAAAGTAGAAATAGTAGGAGATATTTCAGAATGTGGTTACTTATTCAGATAAGTAGGGTTAAGCCACCCTTGTCATGTCCGACCTCTATGAAGTCGCGTAAGTAGATGAGGCCACCTTTTTTTGGGTGGGCCTTTATCCTTCTTAGGCCTGACTTTATGTTTTTGGGCTAGGTTATGAATAGTGCCCATACTTGAGTCCGAGCTTTTATAAGGTCAGGCTCGTCTTTAGTTTCCCTTGTCGGGTACATCACCTTCGAGAGGTCGGGTACTCGACGTGTTTCAAAAATTTTTGAAATGTTGTTCCGCTTAATGACACGGCGTAGTCTCTTTTTCCCGTGTGTGTTCAATTAATCGGGAAGTTGGGACCATTACATATCATTAGTGGAGTTTTCGTACAACAACAGCTTTCATGCGAGCATTGGTATGGCTCCGTATGAGGCTTTGTATGGGCAGAAGTGCCAGTCTCCAGTGTGTTGGCATGAAGCTAGTGAAACAAGTGTGTTGGAACTGGAGTTGGTAGCGAAGACCACTGAGAAGATCAAGCAAATTCGAGCTCGAATCCTAACTACGCAGAGCCGACAGAAGAGTTATACAGATCATAGGAGAAAACTATTAGAATTTGAAGAAGGCGAACACGTATTTTTGAAAGTTACTCCGACAACTGGAATTGGTAGAGTGATCAAGACGAAGAAGTTGAATCCGAGGTACATAGGACCTTTTGAAGTATTGAGGCGAGTCGGCCCGGTGGCTTATCAAGTAGCATTACTGCCACACTTATCTAACCTACATGACGTATTCCATGTGTCACAACTTCGTGAGTACACATCGGATGCGGCTCATGTGTTAGAGCCCGAATCAATTGAGTTGAAGGAGAACCTGACATTTCAAATAACACCAGTGTGAAGGTTGCTTGGAAGAGAACTGGAATGGAAGAGCACATTTGGAAATTAGAGTTAAAGATGCGGAAGGCTTATCCAGAGTTATTCTCAGGTAATTCCAAAATTTTGGGGACAAATTTTCTAATTTGGTGGGGAGAATGTAAAAACCAAAAGTTAATAGCCATTTAAAATAAAATAAAATAATTATTTAATAACCTAGAGTAGATTCAAAAATTTAGAAGTGTTAATTAGAAATTTTAAAGGTGAGATTTGAGTTTAGTAAATATTTTCAAATGAAAAATGTATTTTTTTGTGAAAAATTACGTAAAAACACGTACTGGTAAATTAGCCAGTAGTACCGCCTTAAGTTTGTACGGTACTGCGTAAGAGTAATAAAAACTATGAAAAACTTAGAAAAATATTTAGAATTAAAAATCGAACGATAATTCTAATGGGTTTTTGCCCAAAGTCGCGCAAAACGAACCAAAAATAGCACGCGGTTGGACCAGTCCCAAGTGGAACGCAAGCCCAACATATATATACCCTTTAATGAGCCATTTCTGCGAATAAGATACACACACACACATACCAGAAATTTGCAGCTGAGTAGAGAGTGAAAGGGAAGAGAAGGTTACTATTCACATTCCTTTTCTTTTGCTTGTAACTTGAACTACGGTGCTCCGATTTACGTGTCATTTGCGGCCATGCAAAGCTTTCACCAAGTCCATCATTTTTAACTAAGAATTGCTGGTAAGAACTCAAGTTCCATATTCATTTCTTCATCTCTAATAGATTTTGAAATTTAGGTTTGGGTATTGAGTAGATTTTGTGATTTTGGTTGTCTAGGTGCCAACCATTAATGGAGAATTATTGGGTTTCATCACAATTTAATGTTGGTAAGATAAGCTATCTCTTAACCCTTGTGATTTAGTGAAATTGTGAACCCTAGTATTGATTGTGATGAATTATGTGATATTAGCTTGAGCATTGGTGTTTGTTGGAGTTGTTCTACCTATTTGGAGAATATGGATTGAGTTTGGCGACTTGCTTGGACTTAGAAGCTTGTTTGGGAGGTTGCTTTTGGTGAATTGTGCGTGTTGGGAATCGGTCAATGGTGCGCGTACGCAAACCCGACACATTTTCCTACGGCAGTACCAACAAGTGCACAGGGTCGTCCAAGTAATACCTGAGCGTGTCAGGATCGATCCCACAAGGATTATGGCTTGAAGCAAGCTTGTGGTTGTCTTGCAGGTCTTAGTCAGGCAGATTCAGAAGGTTGTTGGATAAACTTTGAATGATTATATGTCATAAATGCTAAAAGCAAGAATGGGAATAGAGTTGAGAGTCGAAGTTGCTTTGCCTTTCTGAATCAACTCTGGTACTACTGTCTTCTTTGCTTCTGAATGTTCTTCTTCTATGGCAGGCTGTATATGATCAAGGCCATAGGACGTGGTCATTGATCTCCTCTGCTACAGATTAAATGCCATTGGCCGTGGTCATCCAATCTGACGAAGGGTGAAGCGCTTAGCAAGTCATTCTCCTGGCGATCCTACTCAAAACGCCACAGACAAGGTCGAATCTTTCGGATCAGAGAACGTTGCTTCTTTGGATTCAAGCCTATACCACGGAGATCCTAATCTACTCAGAAATCGGCTGAACTGGTGTCTCAAGAAGTCCCAAATGAAGTCATGGATTAACCGTCTGAGAGATGTATAAACATAGCTGTTGGCTCGTGTTTTTCTTCCAGGTACTCACACGAACCCAAGTAGACGCGGGTGTTTGTTAGGCACGTTCGTCTTAATGTGATGAACAGATCTAATTAGTTAAATCATCCTATTCACCGCGATGAAGATCGGATATACATCTTAGATATAGATCAAACACTGATCGAAGAAGAAATAGTAGTACTTTTATTAATTCGTAGGACTCAACAGGGCTCCTCCCCTCAACCTAGGAGGTTTAGAAACTCATACTAAAAGTAAAAATACAAAGTAAATGAAAATAATGGCTGGCCTCCCAAAGAAGTCTACGAAAATCATGTAAAATAACACTTAAATACTAAACAGATGACTAATAAGGGTAAAATAGTCTATGTAGTGCTAAAATCTACTTCTAGAACCCATTTGGTGAGTGTTTGGGTTAAGATTTAATGAGATCCACGTGCTATGAGGCTCCCTGGGCACGGAAAACCACCTGGGGGGGTCCTCTCTGGGCGTTTGTACGTTGGTCTCTACTCTTTGGGCGCTAGACGCCTGGAAGGGGCAGGAAGCTGCGTTGGACGCCAGTTTTGGGCCTTCTAATCTGAATCAAAGTATAGATTATTAAACATTGTTGGAAAGCTCTGGAAGTCAAATTTCCATACCCGTTTACAGCGCTCCATTTCGACTTCTGTAGCTCCAAAAAAGCTCTTCCAAATGCAAGCAAGTCAGATCTGGACAGCATCTGCAATGCTTTCTCTGTCTTTGAATCAGACTTCTACTCTAGCTCCTCAATTTCAGCTAGAAAATACCTGAAATTGCCTAAAAACACAAAAGCTCATAGTAGAATTCAAAAATGTAATTTTAACACTAAAACATATAAAAACTTATTAAAAACTAAATAAAATTACTAAAAACTATATGAAAGTGATGTCAAAAAGCGTATAAAATATTCGCTTATCACAATACCAAACTTAAACTGTTGCTTGTCCCCAAGCAACTAAAAACACAATAAGATAAAAATAAAATTAAGATACAATCAATTTCTACGTTTCAAATGAAGCTTAGTTACAATAAGATGAGCGGGACTTAGTAACTTTTTGCTTCTGAATAGTTTTGGCATCTCACCATCCATTGAAACTCAGAGATGTTGGCATCCTTAGAACTTAGAATCCAGATGATATTACTGACTTTCCTAGTTAAGCTTATTTTGATTCTTGAACACAGCTTTTAGAGTCTTGGCCGTGACCCTAAGCACTTTGTTTTTCCAGTATTACCATCGGATACATTCATGCCACAGACACTTTACTTGGGTGAACCTTTTCAGATTGTGACTCAGCTTTGCTAGAGTTGCCAGATAGAGGTGTCCAGAGTTCTTAAGCACACTCTTTTTGCTTTAGACCATGACTTTAATCGCTCAGTCTCGAGCTTTTCACTTGACACCTTCACACCACAAACACATGATTAGGGACAACTTGGTTTTGTCGCTTAGGCCAGGATTTTATTCCTTTGGGCCCTTCTAACCACTGATGCTCAAAGCCTTGGGCCCTTTAACCCTTGCCTTTTGGTTTAAAGGGTTATTGACTTTTTCTGCTTGCTTTTTATTTTTTTTCTTTTTATTTTTGCCACTTTTTTTCATGCAAGCTTTTTCTTTTTGCTGCTTTTTCTTGCTTCAAGAATCAATTTTTGGATTTTTCAGATTATCAATAATGCTTCACTATCATCATCATTCTTTCAAGAGCCAACATTCATAAATTTCAACTTCAAATATGCACTGTTTATTCATACATTCAGAAAACAAAAGCAAATGACACCACATCAATCTTAATTAAACTATTCTTATTTTAAACTTGAAATTCATGCATCTCTCAACTCTTTTCAATAAAATTTTTTATTTTAAGCAAGGTGAGAGATATACGGAACATTTTACATCTTTAATACATCAATGCAAATGATCATGCAATAAGAACAGGAGAACAGATAAATAAACAGATAGAAAACAGAAAAATAACAGGAAAGGAGTAAAAGAGAACGAATCCACCTGAATGATGGTGGCCAGTGCTCCTCCTTGAGGATCCCACATAGTGCTTAGATCCCACATAGTGCTTGATCTCTTCAATGTCACTCCTTTCTCTTTATTAAAGCTTGCTTTCTGGTTTGCTCTATCCTCTTTTTCTATACTTAAAAGTGGTAGAAGTCACAAAGCAAAGCTTTTGCAACACCAAACTTAAGAGTTTTGCTCGTCCTCAAGCAAATATGATCAATGGTGAAGAAGAAGGTGGGGTAGTGATGAGCGGATAATTTATACGCTTTTTGGCATTGTTTTTAGATAGTTTTTAGTATAATCTAGCTATTTTTAGGGATGTTTTCATTAGTTTTTATGCTAAATTCACATTTCTAGACTTTACTATGAGTTTGTGTATTTTTCTGTGATTTCAGGTAATTTTTGGCTGAAATTGAGGGACCTGAGCAAAACTCTGATAAAAGGCTGACAAAGGACTACTGATGTTGTTGGATTCTGACCTCCCTGCACTCGAAATGGATTTTCTGGAGCTACAGAACTCCAAATGGCGCGCTCTCAATGGCGTTGGAAAGTAGACATCCAAAGCTTTCCACAAATATATAATAGTTCATACTTTATTCGTGATTAGACGACGTAAACTGGTGCTCAACGCCAGTTCCATGCTGCATTCTGGAGTCAAACGCCAGAAATACGTCACGAACCAGAGTTGAACGCCAAAAACACGTTACAACTTGGCGTTCAACTCCAAAAGAAGCCTCACCTCGTGTAAAGTTCAAGCTCAGCCCAAGCACACACCAAGTGGGCCCTGGAAGTGGATTTCTGCATCAATTACTTACTTCTCTAAACCCTAGTAGCTAGTTTAGTATAAATAAGACTTTTTACTATTGTATTCGGTGTCTTTGACCATTCGGTCTTTTGACCATAGGTCCTTCTCCCTATTTTCGAATTCATATCATATTTTGGGGGCTGGCCATTCGGCCATGCCTGGACCTTCACTTATGTATTTTCAACGGTGGAGTCTCTACACACCATAGATTAAGGGTGTGGAGCTCTGCTATACCTCAAGTTTTAATGTAATTACTACTATTTTCTATTCAATTCGATTTATTCTTGTTCTAAGATACCATTCGTACTTCAACCTGATGGATGTGATGATCCCTGACACTCATCATCATCCGTCCCTATGAACGCGTGCCTAACAACCACTTCCGTTCTACAAGCGAAAGCTAGAGTGTGTATCTCTTGGATTCCTGATGCACGACGCATGGTTGCCCTCGCCTGAAAACCGAGCCTTCCATTCCGTGAGATCAGAGTCTTCGTGGTATAAGCTAGAATTGATGGCGACATTCATGAGAATCTGGAAAGTCTAAACCTTGTCTGTGGTATTTCGAGTAGGATTCCGGGATTGAATGACTGTGACGAGCTTCAAACTCACAATTGTTGGGCGTGATGACAAACACAAAAGAATCAAGGGATTTTATTCTGACATGATCGAGAACCGACAGATGATTAGCCGTGCCGTGACAGAGCATTTGGACCTTTTTCACTGAGAGGATGGGATGTAGCCATTGACAACGGTGATGCCCTACATACAGCTTGCCATGGAAAGAAGTAAGAAGGATTGGATGAAGGCAGTAGGAAAGCAGAGATTCAGAAGGAGCATAGCATCTTCATACGCCTATCTGAAATTCCCATCGATGAACTACATAAGTATTTCTATCTTTATTTTCAGTTTATTTATTATTATTATTCGAAAACTCCATAACCATTTATTATCCGCCTGATTGAGATTTACAAGATGACCATAGCTTGCTTCATACCAACAATCTCTGTGGGATCGACCCTTACTCACGTAAGGTTTATTACTTGGACGACCCAGTACACTTGCTGGTTAGTTGAGCGAAATTGTGAAATTATGTTAGATCATGGTATTGAGCACCAAGTTTTTGGGGCCATTACCAGGGAATCAATTTCGAACAACAATTTAAGTATGAATCACAATTTTGTCTACCAGGTAGGTTGAGCTTTCGTGGGACCCACTGATCCTGAGTGACTAGGGAATCCAGATTCCCTACTTCTTTGCATTGGCATTTGAACGCCGAGGGGTTGCTCCCTGGCTGGCATTTAACGCCAACAATGTTCCCCTCGTCGGGCGTTGAACGCCCAGTGAGAGCTTCCTCACTGGCGTTCAACTTTGACACTCTATCAGGAGTGTTCTATTTTCATTGCTGTGAATTTTGTCTCTTGACTGAATGTTGCATATGATCATGACTCTGAAATAAATCAAAATGAAAGAAAATAAATAAAGTTGAGTTAGGTTGGTTTGCCTCCCAACGAGCGCTTCTTTAATGTCTTTAGCTGGACTTCACTGTACTACATGGTGGACACTAAATCTGAGGGAGAAAACTTACCCTGAAAGTGCAAAGATGAACATAATATCAACCTGCAGTAAGGCCAGCTGACCTCTTCACCTTCCAAGGAGGATAACTTGAGCTGTGGCACTCCAAATGATGTGGTCTTAAATGAATTGGAAAGTAGACATCTAGAACTTTCCAACAATATATAATAGTATGGAGTGAACATTGATTTTGGGCATCAGAAACTGGTGCTAACTTTGGCATCCAAAAAGTGCTCACTAAGTGAACGTAGCACTCATTAAAAGAGCGCCAGCGGCCTCCAAATAGCACGACCATGCCTTCTTCAAAGGACTATAACTTGAGTTATAGATGTCCAATTGATGCACTTTCAGTTGCGTTGGAAAGATGACATTCAGAGCTTTCCAACGATATATCATAATTTATATTTGGCATGAAATTGAAGCACAAGTGATAGGCATCTCTAAGGCCCAAAAACATTCATCAAGGAGCACAAATAAGCTAGCGCTCATTCCAAAGTGAGCACCACGGTCACTAAGTTAACTTTTTCGGGCTTGGACAAGTCTGGGAGGCAAGGTTTTGGCCATCTGTACTAATTCAGTGCTCAAATAACAAACGTAGCGCTCACTAAGGCAGCGCTGGGTGAGGAATTGAACGCACCAAATGGTGCAGCGCTCAATGAGTGAGCGTAATGCTCAATAAGGGAGCGCTAATGAAGGAAAATTACACGCTGAGGGAGTGAACATAGTGCTCACTTTGTGCACTGAGCGTTCCACTGGAAGGAGCACCAAAAACCTCTGATCCACTTCATACAAGGCCAAACCAACAAAAGCCCATTTGACATGACTCAAAGGCACAAGAAACAATTAGAATAGGAAATTCATTTGAATTGTAATTTGTTTTCAATTTCAATTTCATTTTTATTTTGTAAAGCCTATATAAAGGCATCAATTTTATTTCATTAAGGACGGTTAGGCTCTAATAGAGAGCAGTAGGAGTAAGAGTAGAATAGAAAGCTCTCTTTTAATTTTTCCCTTCTGGAATTGGAGAATCAAGATCAAATCTGGGTTTTCTTTTCTTTTCTATTTTTGTCTTCTTCCTTCTGCAATTTCTTCTTTTCTCTTTTGTTAAGAGAACAATTGAGATTTAAGTTTTCATTCTATTTTGATTCTTCTGCACTTCTACATTTCTGTTTTGGTACTGAATTAATCTGTTTCTGAATTTCCTCATCTAAAGAGCTCTTTAGTTTACTGCACTTCATATTTTTCAGTTCTGTTTTAATTCCCAGCACCCAAATCCCTTTATTCTTCATGCAATTTAAATTCCATTGCACTTTAGATTCAGCAATTTAAATTCCTTGCACTTTAAGCTTCAGTCATTTACCTTTCTTGTAATTTAAGTTTCAGCTCTTTTGCTTTCTTGCACTTTAAGTTTCTGCAATTTACTTCTTCTGCACTTTTAATTCACTGCAATTTACCTTCTACTAGTTCAATTTCACTCAATTCAACACTGTTAGCTTGACTAGACTAATCACCTCACTAAAGTTGCTTGATCCATCAATCCCTGTGGGATCGACCTCACTCTTGTGAGTTATTATTACTTGATGCAATCCGGTACACTTGCCAGTGAGTTTGTGTGGAATCGTTTTTCCCTCATCACAATCCGCCATAGATCTACTCATATGATTGAGAAGGAAGTTGAGACCCATTTGATTCATGATGGATTATGATATCTCCAATCCCTAATGAATCTTTCTCTCTGTTATTTCTTACTTTGATTGCCTTGAGTTTCATTTAATTGCTTTGAATTTACTGCTTCCTTTAATTTTTCTGCACCCAAAGCCCTTTACATTTGATGCAATTTACATTCTATTGATGTTTACATTCAGCTCTTTTACTCTCTTGATCTTTAAGCTTCAGTCATTTCAATTTTTTTGCCATTTACGTTTCAAGTAATTTACATTCAGCATTTTAGATTTCTAGCAATTTACATTCTGTTAATCAAATTTCACTCAATTCAAGATTTGCTTGACTAGACTAATCACCTCACTAAAGTTGCTTGATCCATCAATCCCCGTGGGATCGACCTCACTCTCGTGAGTTTTACTACTTGATGCGACCTGGTATACTTGCCGGTAGTTTGTGCGGATGCGTTTTCCGTCATCAGATAGCAGGATCAAGGAATGATGGGGGTTGAGCAATCAAACCAAATAGGATACTTTCCAAGATCTCAAAATGGTTCACACTCCTATGAATGGAACAACTATCCAAATTGTGATTGGGAAGGACAAAAACAAAGAGTATTCAATGTTTCCTATCTCATCCATCAAGAGCCATCACCTCTTAATTATCTGACCTCACCTCCAAATTTTTCATATTAAAATTCTTCACCACTTGTGTTTGCCTTAACACAAAATTCATTCCAAAACCCAAGCCAATCACCACAACCTACACAACCTTCCTTAGACACCCAAAGATTCTCCAAGATTAAAGCCCTCTTTGAAAGCATTGGAGAGAATATAAAAATCATTAGAGAGGGGGGAGAGAATATGGAAAGTAGTATGGAGGATTTCATCCAATGGTCTAGAAAATTTAGAGAGGAACGAGATATCACCTTCAAGAACATTGAAGTGCATATAGACCAACTTGATAAATACTTAGCAAAACCCACCAATACCTTTCCAAGTGACATTAAGAACACCCCAAGGAAAGAATGCAAGGCCATGGATGGAGTGGTGCTTAGCAGTGAGGATGAAGATCAAATGGTGGGTACAAGGGAGGAATTGAAAAAAAAAGAAAAAGAGGCACCCATACCAAGTGAGACTCCAATGAAGAAGGAGGAGGTTGTGAGAGTATATAAGCATATGGCTCCATACCCACAAAAGGCTACTTAAGGTGACAAAGGAACATACAAACTCACTCAAAAAGGAAGTAATGCAAGATCCTACAAAAGAAAGGGAGGAAGACAACCAAGGGAGTCCACACTCCAATAAAGTAGAGAGTTGCATGGCGGATGATTTAATTGAACCATCAATCCAAGATGTTCTTAATGAAGAGGACACTCCAATCATCACAAAATACCCAACTCTTGAGATCAAAGAGGTGAAGGCAATCAACAAAAGCACTGAAAAAAGGATTGTGACCAAGAAACAAAGGACCATATCCATGAAAAAGAGAAGGTCAAAGAACAATCCAACCCCTGCTCCAACAAGCAAGTTTACTCAAGCTAACAACAAAAGAAAGCTTGCTGGAAAGAGCCCAAAACAACGGACATCAACTTGCTCTTCTCTCCCCTTGAGGTCATTCCTCTTAACAAACTGGAAGAAGAGGAAGAAAGTTGAGAAAACATGTCAAGCTAATGACATTAAAAGAGTGCTTGTTGGGAGGCAACCCAACCGTAGTAGGTAACATTGCCTTTCTTTGATTTATTTATTTTCAATAATTTGGCATATGATTGCATTCTAAGTTTGGTGTTGCCATGCAACAATTTGATTTTCAATCTTCACTGGGTACTTGCATCATTCTAAAATGAAAGTGTAACACTAAGTTTGGTGTTGCCACTTATTTTTCATGCTATGTACCATGCACACACCACTTATTAATGCAATCATATTGTCTTTGCTTTCTTTCTTGTGCCCTTATTGTATCTTTAATTCTGCTTGCTTAAGCACATGCATTACTCACATTTCATTGTTAAAGATACTCATGACCCATCATAAACTCCATCACCACTGTTTTATTTGTTGCTTGAGGACGAGAAATCATTCTAAGTTTGGTGTGGGAAGGGGAAGAATAGGAGAAAAGTGACAACAACAATGAAGATGAACTACAAGGTGGTAAAGTTCCTTTTCCTCTTATTTGTTTCCAGTATTTTAAATTGCATGATTGTCTTCTATTTCCTTGTATACATGTGTGTTGTGAATAAGCATAGCTTGATTGTTGAATTGTAACATGTGCTATGAGATTATGACTACCATCTTGAGTTTTGTGAGTTCAAAGTGATTATGTATCATGATCATAAACAAACAAGGTAATTAAAAAAGAAGTTAGCATGAGCTTATAAGTATTGGAAAGCTAGCATGACTATTGTTGCTCAATTGTATTTGAATTTGTTTAATTGAAGTTTTCATCTAGGACATTTTATGAAATTTTTGAAATCATGAAAACCTTGAAGAAGCAAATGTAAATAAGGCAAGAAAAAGAAAAGGGGAAGAATGAGAAAGCTAAAGGCTCTGAGTACCAATGACAATTCATTTGTCAAGTACTTGTGGTGTTTATGTATCAAGCAAAAAGTTTGAAAACAAAACACTTAGAGTCAAGGCTAGGCTCAAGTACAAAGTGGTGCACATAAATTGTGATCATCAACAATGGTGCCAATAGAATTGGAGCTCTCAAACGTGAATCACACTTTGTCACAACTTCGCACAACTAACCAGCAAGTGCATTGGGTTGTCCAAGTAATACCTTACATGAGTAAGGGTCGATCCCACAGAGATTGTTGGTATGAAGCAAGCTATGGTCATCTTGTAAATCTCTATCAGGCGGATTCAAATAGTTATAACGGTTTTTGAATATAAAGATAAATAAAGCATAAAATAAAGATAGAAATACTTATGTAAATCATTAGTGGGAATTTCAGATAAGTGTATGGAGATGCTTTGTTCTTGTTGAATCTTTGCTTTTCTACTACCTTCATCTAATTCTTCTTACTCCTTTCCATGGCAAGCTGTATGTAGGGCATCACCGTTGTCAATGGCTACTTCCCATCCTCTCAATGAAAATAGTCCAAATGCTCTGTCACAGCACGGCTAATCATCTGTCGGTTCTCGATCATGTCGGAATAGAATCCAGTGATTCTTTTGCGTCTGTCACTACGCCCAACACTCGCAAGTTTGAAGCTCGTCACAGTCATTCAATCCCTGAATCCTACTCAAAATACCACAGACAAGGTTTAGACTTTCCGGATTCTCAAGAATGCTGCCAATGGATTCTAGCTTATACCACGAAGATTCTGATTAAGGAATCCAAGAGATACACGCTCGTTCTAAGGTAGAACGGAAGTGGTTGTCAGTTACGCGTTCATAGGTGAGAATGATGATGGGTGTCACAGATCATCACATTTATCATGTTGAAGTGAAGCGAATATCTTAAAATAAGAATAAGCATGAATTGAATAGAAAATAGTAGTAATTGCATTAATACTCGAGGAACAGCAGAGCTCCACACCTTAATCTACAGTGTGTAGAAACTCCACCGTTGAAAATACATAAGTGATGGTCCAGGCATGGCTGAATGGCCAGCCCCCAAAATGTGATAAAAGGATCAAAAGATAATCCAAAGATGAAAATACAATAGTAAAAAGTCCTATTTATACTAGACTTGCTACTAGGGTTTACAGAAATAAGTATAAGTGCAGAAATCCACTTCCGGGGCCCACTTTGGTGTGTGATTGGGCTGAGCTTGAGCTTTACACGTGCAGAGGCTTCTCTTGGGGTTAAACGCCAAGTTGTAACATGTTTTTGGCTTTGAACTCTGGTTTGTGACGTGTTTTTGGCGTTTTACTCCAGAATACAGCATGGAGCTGGCGTTGCACGCCAGTTTGCGTCATCTAAGCTCGAACAAAGTATGGACTATTATATATTGCTAGAAAGCCCTCGAGTGCAGGGAGGTCAGAATCCAACAGCATCAGCAGTCCTTTTTCAGTCTGAATCAGATTTTTGCTCAGGTCCCTCAATTTCAGCTAGAAAATACCTAAAATCGCAAAAAAACACACAAACTCATAGTAAAGTCCAGAAATGTGAATTTTGCATAAAAACTAATAAAAACATCCCTAAAAGTAGCTAGATCCTACTAAAAACTACCTAAAAACAATTCCAAAAAGCGTATAAATTATCCGCTCATCACAACACCAAACTTAAATTGTTGCTTGTCCCCAAGCAACCGAAAATCAAATAGGATAAAAAGAAGAGAATATACTATAAATCTCAAAATATCAATGAATATTAGTTCTAATTAGATAAACGGGACTTGTAGGTTTTTGCTTTTGAACAGTTTTGGCATCTCACTTTATCCTCTGAAGTTTAGAATGATTGGCATCTCTAGGAATTCAGAATTCAGATAGTGTTATTAATTCTCCTAGTTAAGTATGTTAATTCTTGAACACAACTACTTTTATGAGTCTTGGCCGTGGCCCTAAGCACTTTGTTTTCCAGTATTACCACCGGATACATAAATGCCACAGACACATGACTGGGTGAACCTTTTCAGATTGTGACTCAGCTTTGCTAAAGTCCCCAGTTAGAGGTGTCCAGAGCTCTTAAGCACACTCTTTTTGCTTTGGATCACGACTTTAACCACTCAGTCTCAAGCTTCTCACTTGGACCTGCATGCCACAAGTACATGGTTAGGGACAGCTTGATTTAGCCACTTAGGCCTGGATTTTATTTCCTTGGGCCCTCCTATCCATTGATGCTAAAAGCCTTGGATCCTTTTTACCCTTGTCTTTTGGTTTTAAGGGCTATTGGCTTTTTCTACTTGCTTTTTCTTTTTCTTTCTTTAATTAAATTTTTTTTCGCAAGCTTTGTTATTCACTGCTTTTTCTTGCTTCAAGAATCAATTTTATGATTTTTCAGATCATTAATAACATTTCTCTTTTTCATCATTCTTTTAAGAGCCAACAATTTTAACATTCATAAACAACAAGATAAAAAATATGCATTGTTCAAGCATTCATTCAGAAAACAAAAAGTATTGTCACCACATCAATATAATTAAACTAATTTCAAGGATGAATTCGAAACTCATGTACTTCTTGTTCTTTTGTATTAAAAACATTTTTCATTTAAGAAAGGTGAAGGATTTATGGGATTATTCATAGCCTTAAGACATAGTTACTAAATACTAATGATCATGTAATAAAGACACAAACATAGACAAACATGAAGCTCAAAAAACCAAAAAAAAAAGAGATAAGAACAAGGAAGTTATGGAATGAGTCCACCTTAATGATGGTGGTGCCTTCTTCTTGAAGGACCAATGGTGCTCTTGAGCTCCTCTTATGTCTCTTCCTTGCCTCTATTGCTTGATCCCTAGTGATTTTGGTGGTCCTATCCTTAGTTGCTCCCAATAATTGTGTGGAGGAAAATGTATCCCCTGAGGTATCTCAAGGATTTCTTGATGAGGGAATTCCTCATGCTCTTGTTGAGGTCCATGAGTAGGCTCTCTTGATGTGCAGTCAAATGCTCTACTACTGAGCTATGGACCTTTGAGATGAATCTCTCCATCTCCCATGACTCGGAGGTGGAAGCTTTTGTCTTCCCTTTCCTCTTTCTAGAGGTTTCTCCGGCCTTAGGTGCCATAAATGGTTATGGAAAAACAAAAAGCTATGCTTTTACCACACCAAACTTAGAATGTTGCTCGCCCTCGAGCAAAAGAAGAAAGAATAGAAGAAGAAGATATGGAGGAGAGGGAGAGAAGTGTGGTTTCGGCCAAGGGGGTAATAGAGGGTTGTGTTGTGTGAAAATGAAGAAGGATGGAGGGGTTTATATAGTGGAGGGAGAGGGAATGGGGTTCGGTCATTTAGGGTGGGTTTGGGTGGGAAAGAGATTTTGAATTTGAAGGTAGGTGGGGTTTATGGAGAATAGTGGATGGATGTGAGTGGTGAAGAGGTGATGGGGAAGAGAGATTGAGGTGATTGGTGAAGGGTGTTTGGGGAAGAGTGTTATTGGATTGTGTGAAGAAGAGAGAAGGAGAAGGTAGGTGGGAATCCTGTGGGGTCCACAGATCTTGAGGTGATCCTATGGGGTCCACAGATCCTGAGGTGTCAAGGATTTCTCATCCCTGCACCCTTTAGGCGTGTAAAATGCCCTATGTATGCAATCCTGGCGTTTAACGCCAGACTGCAGCATGTTTCTGGCATTAAACGCCACTTCCATGCTTGTTTTGGGCGTTCAACGCCACTCTACAGCACGTTTCTGGCGTTAAACGCCACTTCCATGCTTGTTTCTGGCATTTAACGCCAGCTCTCCTCAGGGTGCAATCCTGGCGTTTAAATGCCAGGCTGCTGCTTGTTTCTGGCGTTCAACGCCAGCTTCATGCTCTGTTCTGGCGTTGAACGCCAGCCAGATGCTCCTTACTGGCATTTAAATGCCGATAAGCTCTTCCTCCAGGGTGTGTTATTTCTTCTGCTGTTTTTGATTCTATTTTTAATTTTAGCAATTATTTTGTGACTCCACATGATCATAAACCTAATAAAACATAAAAGAACAATAGAAATATAGATAAATAAAAATTGGGTTGCCTCCCAATAAGCACTTCTTTAATGTCAATAGCTTGACAGTGAGCTCTCATGGAGCTTCACAGATGTTTAGAGCATTGTTGGCACCTCCCAACACCAAACTTAGAGTTTGAATGTGGGGGTTCAACACCAAACTTAGAGTTTGATTGTGGCCTCCCAACACCAAACTTAGAGTTTGATTGTGGAGGCTCTGTTTGACTCTGTATTGAGAGAAGCTTATCGTGCCTCTTTTTCATGTTTACAGAAGGATAACCTTAAGCTTTAAACACAAGGTAGTCCCCTTTCAATTGAAGGACTAACTCTCCTTTGTCAACATCAATCACAGCTCCTGCTGTGGCTAGGAAGGGTCTTCCAAGAATGATGGATTCATTCTCATCCTTCTCAGTGTCTAAGATTATGAAATCAGCAGGGATGTAAAGGCCTTTAACCTTTACCAACACGTCCTCTACCAATCCATAAGCTTGTTTTATTGACTTGTCTGCCATCTCTAATGAGATTCTTGCAGCGTGTACCTCAAAGATCCCCAGCTTCTCCATTATAGAGAGTGGCATAAGATTTATACCTGACCACAGGTCACACAGAGCCTTCTTAAAGGTCATGGTGCCTATGGTACATGATATCAAGAATTTACTAGGATCTTGTTTCTTTTGAGGTAGAGTTTGCTGAACCTATGTATCTAGTTCATTAATGAGCAAGGGAGATTCACCTTTCCAAGTCTCATTACCAAACAACTTGGCATTCAGCTTCATGATGGCTCCTAGATATTGAGCAACTTGCTCTTCAGTTACATCTTCATCCTTTTCAGAGGAAGAATAGTTCTCAGAGCTCATGAATGGTAAAAGGAGGTTCAATGGAATCTCAATGGTCTCTAGGTGAGCCTCGGATTCCTTAGGTTCCTCAGTTTGGAACTCCTTTTTGTTCAGAGGACGTCCCAGGAGGTATTCCTCACCGGGATTCACGTCCTTCTCTTCCTCTTTGGATTCGGCCATTGTGATTATGTCAATGGCCTTGCACTCTCTTTTTGGATTCTCTTCTGTATTACTTGGGAGAGTACTAGGAGGAGTTTCAGTGACTTTCTTACTCAGCTGACCCACTTGTGCCTCTAAATTTCTGATTGAGGACCTTAATTCATTCATGAAACTTTAAGTGGCCTTAGACAGATCAGAGACTATGTTTGCTAAGCTAGAGGGGCTCTACTCAGAATCTCTGTCTGTTGCTGAGAAGATGATAGAAAAGGCTTGCTATTGCTAAACCTATTTCTTCCACCATTATTAAAGCCTTGTTGAGGCTTTTGTTGATCCTTCCATGAGAAATTTGAATGATTTCTTCATGAGGAATTATAGGTGTTCCCATAGGGTTCACCCATGTAATTCACCTCTGCCATTGCAGGGTTCTTAGGATTATAAGCTTCTTCTTCAGAAGATGCCTCTTTAGTACTGTTGGATGCATTTTGCCATCCATTCAGACTCTGAGAAATCATGTTGACTTACTGAGTCAACATTTTGTTCTGAGCCAATATGGCATTTAGAGCATCAACTTATTTTAAAAAATTTTTACTAAGTCAACCGAAAGATTTTGAAAATTATGAGTAAAACAAGGAAAAAAATATTTTTTTGATTTTTTTGAATTTTTAATGATGAGAGAAAAAAAACACAAAAATGACTCACAACATGAAAATTATGAATCAAAACACATGATGCATGCAAGAACACTATGAATGTCAAGATGAACACCAAGAACACTTTGAAGATCAAGATGAACATCAAGACTTATTTTTGAAAATTTTTTCAAGAAAAGAAAACATACAAGACACCAAACTTAGACATTTTCAATGCTTAGACACTATGAATGCAAAAATGCATATGAAAAACAACAAAAAACACAAAACAAGAAAATATGAAGATCAAACAAGAAGACTTACCAAGAACAACTTGAAGATAATGAAGAATGCAATGCATGAATTTTTCGAAAAAATGCATAAATTTTAAAAACATTAAATTGACACCAAACTTAAAAATTGACTCTAGACTCAAACAACAAACACAAAATTATTTTTTTGATTTTATGATTTTATAATTTTTTGTAACTTTTTTTTCGGAAATAATTTTTTGAAAAATGAAAACAAAGAAAAAATTTTGAAAGATTTTTGAAAACTTTTTGAAAAGAAAATTACCTAATCTGAGCAACAAGATGAGCCGTCAGTTGTCCAAACTCACACAATCCCCGGCAACGGCGCCAAAAACTTGGTGCGCGTAAATTGTGATCATCAACAATGGCGCCAATAGAATTGGAGCTCTTAAACATGAATCACACTATGTCACAACTTCGCACAACTAACCAGCAAGTGCACTGTGTCGTCCAAGTAATACCTTACGTGAGTAAGGGTCGATCCCACGGAGATTGTTGGTATGAAGCAAGCTATGGTCATCTTGTAAATCTCAGTCAGGCGGATTCAAATAGTTATAATGGTTTTCAAATATAAAGATAAATAAAGCTTAAAATAAAGATAGAAATACTTATGTAAATCATTGGTGGGAATTTCAGATAAGTGTATGGAGATGCTTTGTTCCTGTTGAATCTCTGCTTTCCTACTGCCTTCATCTAATTCTTCTTACTCCTTTCCATGGCAAGCTGTATGTAGGGTGTCACTGTTGTTAATGGCTACTTCCCATCCTCTCAGTGAAAATGGTACAAATGATCTGTCACAGCACGGCTAATCATCTGTCGGTTCTCGATCATGTCAGAATATAATCCAGTGATTCTTTTGCGTCTGTCACTATGCCCAACACTCACGAGTTTGAAGCTCGTCACAGTCATCCAATTCCTGAATCCTACTCGAAATTCCATAGACAAGGTTTAGACTTTCCAGATTCTCAAGGATGCTGCCAATGAATTCTAGCTTATACCACGAAGATTCTGGTTAAGGAATCCAAGAGATATGCGCTCGATCTAAGGTAGAATGGAAGTGATTGTCAGTCACGCGTTCATAGTTGAGAATGATGATGAGTGTCACAGATAATCACATTCATCATGTTGAAGTGCAGCGAATATCTTCGAATAAGAATAAGCTGAATTGAATAGAAAATAGTAGTAATTGCATTAATTCTCGAGGTACAGCAGAGCTCCACACCTTAATCTATGGTGTGTAGAAACTCCACCGTTGAAAATACATAAGTGATGGTCTAGGCATGGCCGAATGGCCAGCCCCCATGAAGGTCTAAAATCGCATACACTGATTAAAGATCAATCAAAAGACGAAAATACAATAGTAAAAAGTCCTATTTATACTAGACTAGCTACTAGGGTTTATAGAAATAAGTCTAAGTGCAGAAATCCAATTCCAGGGCCCACTTTGGTGTGTGCTTGGGCTGAGCTTGAGCTTTACACGTGCAGAGGCTTCTCTTGGAATTAGACGCCAAGTTGTAACGTGTTTTTGGCGTTTAACTCTGGTTTGTGACGTGTTTCTGGCGTTTTACTCCAGAATGCAGTATGAAACTGGCGTTGAACGCCAGTTTGCATGATCTAAACTCAAATAAAGTATAGACTATTATATATTGCTGGAAAGCTCTAGATGTCTACTTTCCAACGCAATTGAGAGCGTGAAATTTGAAGTTTTATAGCTCCAGAAAATCTATTTCGAGTGCAGGGAGGTCAGAATCCAACATCATCAGCAGTCCTTTGTCAGCCTCCTATCAGATTTTTGCTCAGGTCCCTCAGTTTCAGCCAAAAAATATCTAAAATCATAGAAAAATACACAAACTCATATTAAAGTACAAAAATGTGAATTTTGCATAAAACTAATAAAAACATCCCTAATAGTAGCTAGATCCTACTAAAAACTACCTAAAAACAATGCAAAAAGCGTATAAATTATCCGCTCATCACAAAGCACTCCCTCAAAACTCAAGGCTCTGAGCATCAATGATTAGAGAGTAAAGAAAAGAAACAAATGAGCTAAAAGAGTCCTATAATTAAATGCTTGTGGTGCTTATGTATCAAGTGGTAATACTTGAAAACAAAGCACTTAGAGTCGTAGCTTTCAAGAAATGGTGCAAATCACCCAAGAAGATAAGCTAAAACAAGAATGAAAAGCTTGTTTCAAGGAAGAAATATAAAGAAAATATTTCATAAAATGAGCTAGATAGAAGCATCAATCACTTGAATTTCTTTTGTGATTGTAGCATGCAAAAGAAACTAGACAACCATGAACATAAAAATTGCTACTCTTCTCACCTTGGTTTGTCAAAATTTATTGCGTGATTCTTTATTTGGTTGAGGACAAGCAAAGTTTAAGTTTGGTGTTGTGATGACTGCGCATCATGTTATGTTTTTCTATGCTTTTTAATATTATAATTTAATTAATCGTGCTTACTTATTGAGTGTTTTTGTGCTTAAATCATAGATTACTTTCATCCATTTGATTTTGATCTATTTTGTAGAAAATGGTGGAAAAAGAAGTAAAAAGCACAAAACAAGCATGAAAGAAGAAAAAAGCTAAAAGGGTGAAGCAAGGGAGAGTGCCATTGGCGCTACACTTGCCCCACAAGCGCTACTACACAACACAGAAAGCGCGCCTTTGGCGCTACGTTTGTTCCAAGAGCACCTGCGATAATTGGAAAATTCAGACAGTGATGTGTACGCATGGGTGACACGTACGCGTGAAAGTGGTATTTTTGAAGGTCGACGCATACGCGTGGGTGACGCGTATGCGTGAAAGTGATATTTTTGAAAAACCACGGGCACGCATGGACGATGCATACACGTGGAAGAGCGCCTTTGGTGATAACGCTACGCCTTTCTCAAGGGCGCTGAGGCCACGCGCACGCATGGGGGATGCGTAGCGTGACTAGAGCCAAAAACAGTGATAACGCACACGCTTGGGTGATGCGTACGCGTGAGTGCACGAAAGCTACGATTTCCTGAAAAACGCTATGCAAGCCTGAGAGCCTCACTTTTGTTCAATTAACTTCACTCCAAGTCCATTTATACTTCAAGCAAGCAAGCCCACAATTGTTAACCAATCAAGACCACAAGAATCATCTAGAATAGTTAATTTTCATTTAATTGTAATTTGTTTTCAATTTCATTTCAATTTGTAATTTAGGCTAGCTTATAAATAGGCTTTAGTTTATTATAGAAAAAAAAACTCTGGGCTGGCATTCCAGCAGGGAGGGAGTCTTCGGACCCTCTATTTTCTCCACATTTTCTCTTTTCTTCCACTTTCTTACTTGTAAATATTTTAGTTATGAATCACTAACTCTTTCCATTGGGAAAGAGAGCTCTATTGCTATTTGATGGATTAAATTCTTTTTGTTCTTATTCTTCTGTTCATCTCTCTTTGATTTACTAGAAGGAATTTTGTTCTTCAAGTTAGCATTCAATTATCTTGGAAAAGATATTGAATGTATTTGAGTTTTATGTGAACCTTGGAAGAGGAATCATAAACCATGCTTGAAATCCTTCTCACAATTGAGTAGATTTGGGTTTTGGGTTGGATATTGTGACATTTAATCTGCCCATTATTTGGATCTATAAGATTTTGTGGTATAATCAAGGACCAAGCTATATCTCTCTTCATGAACAACTAGACCAAGGAATTGGCTATTGATGAGCGGATAATTTATATGCTTTTTGGCATTGTCTTTACATACTTTTTAGTATGATTTAGTTAGTTTTTACTTTTTAGTATATTTTTATTATTTTTTAAGCAAAATTCACATATCTAGACTTTACTTTGAGTTTGTGTGTTTTTCTACGATATCAGGTATTTTCTGGCTGAAATTGAGGGACCTGAGCAAAAATCTAAATCAGAGGCTGACAAAGGACTGCTGATGCTGATGGATTTTGACCTCCCTGCACTCGAAATAAATTTTTTTGGAGCTACAGAAATCCAAATGGCGCGCTCTCAACTGCGTTGGAAAGTAGACATCCAGGGATTTCTAGCAATATATAATAGCTTATACTTTGCCTGAGTTTAGATGACAAAAACTGGCATTCAACGCCAGCTTTCTGCCCTATTCTGGCGTTAAACTCCAGAAACAAGTTGCAAGCTAGAGTCAAACGCCAGAAACAAGTTACAAACTGGCGTTTAACTCCAAGGAAGACCTCTACATGTGAAAGCTTCAATGCTCAGCCCAAGCACACACCAAGTGGGCCCGGAAGTGGATTTCTGCATCATTTACTTATTTCTGTAAACCCTAGTAACTAGGTTAGTATAAATAGAACTTTTTACTATTGTACTAGGGAGATTTTGGAACATCTTTTGATCTCTTGATCACATTTTGGGGGCTGGCCATTCGGCCATGCCTGGACCTTCATCACTTATGTATTTTCAACGGTGGAGTTTCTACACACCATAGATTAAGGTGTGGAGCTCTGTTGTTCCTCGAGTATTAATGCAAAGTACTGCTGTTTTTTATTCAATTCATGCTTATTCTTATTCTAAGATATTCATTCGCACACAAGAACATGATGAATGTGATGATTATGTCACACTCATCACCGTTCTCACTTATGAACGCGTGATTGACAACCACTTCTGTTCTACATGAAGACAAGCTTGATTGTATATCTCTTGGGTTTCTAATCAACGATTCACATCGACTCCCCTCTGACAATGGGGCATCTAAATCCAAGTTTAGAATCTTCATGGTATAGGCTAGAATCCATTGGCAGCATTCTTGAGATCCAAAAAGTCTAAACCTTGTCTGTGGTACTCCGAGTAGGATCTGGGAAGGGATGACTGTGACGAGCTTCAAACTCGCGACTGTGGGGCATGGTGACAGACACAAAAAGATAGTAAATCATATTCCTACACGATCGAGAACCAACAACTGATTACCATACGATATCTGTGCATGGTATTTTTCATCCGAGACGAGCAATTCGACAGTTGATTAGCCGTACAGAAATCGTAGAGGACCAATTTCACTGAGAGGACGGGAAGTAGCCATTGACAACAGTGACACCCAACATACAGCTTGCCACGGAAAGGAGTATGAAGGATTGGATGGAGCAATACGAAAGCAGAGATTCAGAAGGAACAACGCATCTCCATACGCTTATCTGAAATTCCCACCAATGAATTACATAAGTATCTCTATCTTTATTTTATGCTTATTTATCTTTTAAATTATTAAAACTCCATAACCATTTGAATCTGCCTAACTGAGATTTACAAGATGACCATAGCTTGCTTCAAGCCGACAATCTCCGTGGGATCGACCCTTACTCACGTAAGGTTTATTACTTGGACGACCCAGTGCACTTGCTGGTTAGTTGTGCGAAGTTGTGAAAAAGAGTTGAGATTACAATTGTGCGTACCAAGTTGTTAGTGCCATTGAGATCACAATTTCGGGCACCAAGTTTTTGGCACCGTTGCTGGGGATTGTTCGAGTTTGGACAACTGACGGTTCATCTTGTTGCTTAGATTAGGTAATTTTCTTTTTGTTTCAACCTTTATTTTATTTTCAAAAAGTTTTCAAAAATCTTTCAAAATTTTTCTTCTTTTTCATTTTTCCAAAATAATTTTCGAAAAATCCAAAAAAAAATAATTAGTAAAATCATAAAATCAAAAACATTTTATGTTTCTTGTTTGAGTCTAAAGTCAAGTTTTAAGTTTGGTGTCAATTGCATCTTTTTAATTTTCAAAAAATTTTTGAAAATTCATGCATGGTGTTCTTTATGATCTTCAAGTTGTTCTTGGTAAGTCTTTTTATTTGATCTTCATATTTTCTTGTTTTGTGTCTTTTCTTGTTTTTCATATGCATTTTTGAATTCATAGTGTCTAAACATGAAAAATCTCTAAGTTTGGTGTCTTGCATGTTTTTCTTTTCTTGAAAATTTTTCAAAAATAAGTTCTTGATATTCATCATGATCTTCAAAGTGTTCTTAGTGTTCATCTTGACATTCATAGTGTTCTTGCATGTTTTCTTTGTTTTGATCTTAATTTTTCATGTTTTGAGTCATTTTAGTGTTTTTCTCTCTACTCATTAAAAATGCAAAAATAAAAAAATATCCTTTCCTTTCATCACTCATAAATTTCGAAATCTTTGGGTTGACTTAGTCAAAATTTTTTAAAATAAGTTGTTTCTTGTTAGTCAAGTCAAGATTTCAAATTTAAAAATCTTATCTTTTAAAAACTATTTCAAAAATCAAATCTTTTTTCATTTTTCTTTTATATTTTTGATTTTTTTAAATTGATTTTCAAAATCTTTTTCTTATCTTTATTTCATAATTTTCGAAATTAACACTAACAATTAATGTTTTGATTTAAAAATTTCAAGTTTGTTACTTTCTTGTTAAGAAAGATTCAAACTTTAAATTTTAGAATCATATCTTTTAGTTTCTTGTTAATCAAGTCATCAACTTTAATTTTTAAAAATCAAATCTTTTTAAAAAATGTCTTTTTCAAATCTTTTTCAAAATAAATTTCAATCATATCTTTTCAATCATATCTTTTCAAACATATATTTTTCAAACCATATCTTTTTCAAAATCAATTTCAAAATATTTTCTAACTTCCTATCTTTTCAAAATTGATTTTCAAATATTTTTCTATTAACTAATTGACCTTTTGTTTGTTTTATTATTTCATATTTTTCAAAACCACCTAACTAATTTTCTCTCTCTAATTTTCGAAAATCACCTTCCTCTTTTTCAAAATTCTTTTTAATTAACTAATTGTTTTAAATTTTAATTTTAATTTCATTTCTTCTCCTAATTTTTGAATTCTAACTATATTTTAAAATAAAAACAAAAATATTTTCCTTTTCCTTTTAATTATTTTCGAAAACTCCCCCTCTCTCCTTCTATTTATTTTATTTATTTAAAAACACTTCTCCTACATTCATAAAAAAATTCGAACCCTCTCCCTTTCTCTGAGTTCGCATTTTTCTCTTCTTTCCTCACTCTTATTCTTTTTCTCTTCTACTCACATAAAGGAATCTTTATACTGTGACATAGAGGATTCCATACTTTCTTTGTTTTCTTCTCTCTCATATGAGCAGGAACAAGGGAAAAGACATTCTTGTTGAAGTTGATCCTGAACCTGAAAGGACCTTGAAGAGGAAGCTAAGAGCAGCTAAAGCACAGTACTCTGAAGAGGACCTAACTGAAGTTTTTGAACAGGAAAAGGATATGGTAGCCGAACCTAACAACAATGCAAGGAAGATGCTTGGTGACTTTACTGCACCAAATTCTAACTTCCATGGAAGAAGCATCTCAATCCCTACCATTGGAGTAAATAATTTGAGCTAAAGCCTCAATTAGTTTCTCTGATGCAATAGAATTACAAGTTTAATGGACTTCCATCAGAAGATCCTTTTCAGTTATTTACTGAATTCTTGCAGATATGTGATACTGTTAAGACCAATGGAGTTAATCCTGAGGTCTATAAGCTTATGCTTTTCCCTTTTGCTGTAAGAGACAAAGCTAGAACATGGTTAGACTCTCAACCTAGAGATAGCCTGAACTCTTGAGATAAGCTGGTCACGGCTTTCTTAGCCAAGTTCTTTCCTCCTCAAAAGCTGAGCAAGCTTAGAGTGGATGTTCAAACCTTCAGGCAGAAAGAAGGTGAATCCCTCTATGAGGCTTGGGAAAGATACAAGCAACTGACCAAAAAGTGTCCTTCTGACATGCTTTCAGAATGGACCATCCTGGATATATTCTATGATGGTCTGTCTGAATTGTCTAAGATGTCATTGGACTATTCTGCAGGTGGATCTATTCACCTGAAGAAAACGCTTGCAGAAGCTCAGGAACTCATTGACATGGTTGCAAATAACCAGTTCACGTACACTTCTAAAAGGAATCATGTGAGTAATGGGACACCTCAGAGAAAGGAAGTTCTTGAAATTGATGCTCTGAATGCCATATTGGCTTAGAATAAAATGTTGACTCAGCAAGTCAATATGATTTCTCAGAGTCTGAATGGATTGCAAAATGCATCCAACAGTACTAAAGAAGCATCTTTTGAAGAAAAAGCTTATGATCCTGAGAACCCTGCAATGGTAGAGGTGAATTACATGGGTGAAGCCTATGGAAACACCTATAATCCCTCATGGAGAAATCATCCAAATTTCTCATGGAAGGATCAACAAAAGCCTCAAGAAGGCTTTAATAATGGTGGAAGAAACAGGTTTAGCAATAGCAAGCCTTTTCCATCATCCTCTCAGCAATAGACAGAGAATTATGAGCAGAGCCCCTCTAGCTTAGCAAACATAGTCTCTAATCTATCTAAGGCCACTTTAAGTTTCATGAATAAAACACGGTCCTCCATTAGAAATTTGGAGGCACAAGTGGGCCAACTGAGTAAAAGAGTCACTGAAACTCCTCCTAGTACTCTCCCAAGCAATACAGAAGAGAAGCCAAAAAGATAGTGCAAGGCCATAACCTTACTTGGTGTGGCCGAACTTAGAGAGGAGGAGGAGGACGTGAATCCCAGTGAGGAAGACCTCATGGGACGTTCTCTAGACAAAAAGGAGTTCCCATTTGAGGAACCTAAGGAATCTGAGGCTCATCTAGAGACCATAGAGATTCCATTGAACCTACTTCTGCCATTCATGAGCTCTGATGACTATTCTTCCTCTGAAGAGGATGAAGATATTACTGAAGAGCAAGTTGCTAAGTACCTTGGAGCAATCATGAAGGTGAATGCCAAGTTATTTGGTAATGAGACTTGGGTGGATGAACCCCCCTTGCTCACCAATGAACTAAATGACTTGGTTAGGCAGACATTACCTCAAAAGAAACAAGATCCTGGTAAATTCTTAATTCCCTGTACCATAGGAACCATGACCTTTGAGAAGGCTCTGTGTGACCTGGGGTCAGGCATAAACTTAATGCCATTTTTTGTAATGGAGAAACTGGGAATCTTTGAGGTACAGGCTGCCAAATTATCATTAGAGATGGCTGACAAATGAATTTTTGTTGGTATAGAATTTATCAAGTGATCTATCGTAGTATAGTCTAAACCAACGCGAAATCCATCATCAAACAAAACTACAATCTATATCCGAGAGTATCAATCTCCCGAGTCGTTCTCCCTTGGAATTGCCAAAGTATGCATCTTATTGATTTAGTAAGCCTTGTTGAGTTCTTTGAAGATCTTAGCAAGTAATGAGAAACAAACAATCAATTATTTATCAAAGGGACTTGACTTAGGGTTGGCATTGGAAAGTCTATCCTCATAGCTCATTCAATGTTGACAACTATTAGGCCTTGCTTCATTTAGTTATCCCCTAAGTATAGAGGAAAATCAAATGAAAACAATCAACTTGAGTCACAAGTCCTAGCTTCACCTTATGGGAATCTAGCTTTAGTGCATTCCAAGTCAATTAGCAATCCCTAACTCTCAATCAACTATTGAGATAACTATTCAATTTCTCCCAATATCCAAACCCTATGCCAAGTACAAAAATTCTACTCCATAGCTAGTATGGACATTTTATCAAACATGTAATGAGCAAAAAGGAAAGTCATGGTGAAATGAAGAGAAAAGTAAAATTAGAAATATTGCAACACAAGAAATTAACAACAAGTATCAAGGAGCAACAATGAGAATCAAAACCTCACAATATCAATGGAATCCAAAAATCATAGAATTGAATCCTAGATCCAAGAAATGTCAACAATTACAACTACAACTTGAAATTGGAAGAGAAACCTATTACATGAACAAAGTGAAATGAAAGTTGCAATGGATCTCACCAAGGAATGGGTAAAAATTCAGAATTTTGATGAGGAAGAACCCTAGTAAAAGCTTGAGAGAAGTTGATGAATCCTAGAGAGAAGTTGGAGTTTCTCTCTCTAACAATGTAACTAACTCCCCAAAAAATCTAAAAATTAGAAAATGAACTAAGTGTCCTCAACCTTTGCTCCCTTGGTCCTCTTAAGCCTTTTCCCGCCAAAGCACTCCTCAAAAGTTAGGACCTCTAACCACCCCACGCCTAAGTCACGTGACTTTTAAAAAAAAATCATTTTCGAACATCGGCGCGTACGCGCAAGGTACGCGTGCGCGCCCTTGATGCGGCTCTGGAGTATGCGCGGAAGCGGAGTGCACGCGTACGTGTCCATGAGGATCCTGGCTTAGCCGCTACTCAAGCCGGCTCGTGGCTTGGCTCGTAGTCTCGGCTTCACATTGCTCTTATCCGCGCGGGCGCGTCAGGTGCGCGCACGCGCCCTTGCTGAAATTTCCAAAGCTTCAATTCTCATGCTTCCTTTCCTTGTACCTGTCTTTCTTCTCTTTCCCTGTCCATTCCTACTCTATACCCTGAAACCACTCAGCACACAGGTCACGGCATCGAATGGCATCAAGGGGAGATTAGAGAGGTATCAATTTTAGTGCAAAATAAGCATGTTTTCCTTCATGAGACAAGACTAGGAAAGGAATGCAAGTCCTTGCATTTTCATGCAGAAAATGTGTGAAATCATTGATAAACCCTTTGAAATTAGCACAAGATAAATCCTCAAAATGGGGTTTGTCAACCTCCCCACACTTAGATTCTAGCATGTCCTCATGCTTAGGAAAATGCAAAGAAATACAGAAGACCGAGGGGTCACAAACGCATAGGACTCACGAAATGCAACCTACTTATATGCATGCAACTACAACTAATGCTGTTATCTACCTGGTTGGGAACAAATCAGCTTCCTTATGACATATGCAAGCACATGGGACACGATGGTGGTCAATGCAAAGAACTTGCCAATTTCTAAGTATCAAATGCAATATACACAATCTTGCATGAGAAATACTCGCAAGAGCCGGGAATCAAAGGATTGAGCATCGAACCCTCACCGGAAGTATTTGCGCTCTGATCGCTCAGGTGTTTAGGGTTGATTCTCTCAATTCTCCCCTAATCATGCTTTCTAAGATTTGTTCTTCTTCTAACAATCAACATGTATTTCATGCATGCATACACCTATCATGAGGTCTTCTTCTTGGGTTGTAATGGGGTTAGGGTCAAGGTAGGATCATATATGGCTAGTGGACTTAGGATTTGAATCTTTGATTAACTTAAACTTTTCCACCTAACCTATATAATGACCTATTCAATTGAGTACTACTCTAACTACCCAATTCTCACTCTCACACACACTCATGTATTTTCTATTCATTTCACGATACTTATGCATTGGTCTTGTTTGAACTTTTCTTTGGGGCCTTTTGTCCTCTTTATTGTCTTTCTTTTCTTTCTTTTCTTGTTATATATTTTTTTCCTATTTTTTTTCTTTTTTTTTTCTTTTCTTTTTTTCTTTTCACTTTTATTTCTTTTCCTTTTCATTTTTTTCTCTCTTTTTTTCTTCGAACTTTACACAAGAACATCAATGCATAAGGTCTATTCATTTAATCAAGACATGAGTGTGTACCCAATTCCTCAATATTTCCAATAACAATGCAAAACTACCCTTTTATCCACCCAATGCTCCAAGGCTCCCACACTTGAATGATATTCACATACACTAGCCTAAGCTAATCAAAGATCCAAATTAAGGACTTTCATTGTTTTCCGCCTTAAGGCTTGTAATGTGCTAAATTAAAGAACAAGCGGGTTAATCGTAGGCTCAAATTGGTTATCAATGGGAGATGAAAGGTGGGCTATTTGGGTAAGTGAGCTAATGAAATGATGGCCTCAATCATGTAAATGCATGAATGCACAAAATAATAGACATAAAGAATGAAACAAAGCAAAGATTACAATCATAGAAGGAGAATAATGCACACAAGAAGGAAAGTAAGTGGTTATAAGATGTAACCACATCATTAGGCTCAAAACTCACTTGTTTGTGTTCTTAACTCAAAACTATGTTCCAAAATATAATTCTCCATGCAATTTTGGCATCAAAGCATTTAAAATTTTGCAGTGCCCCATGGTTGTCCCTAAAGTATTGATTTCCTAAGAAAGAATTTCATTGTTCCAACCAAGTACTTATCATGTGAATGATGCTAACTAAAACCAACTCATGCAACCTATCCTAATTTATTCAGAGTTTTACCTACGGAGATCGGTCGGTCGACCTCCCCACACTTAAAACTTAGCACGGTCCTCCGTGCTGTAGGTAAGGCGCAGTGGTTGATTGAGTCCCGACTGTCCCATATCTCCAATGTCATCGCTCTCTCCGCCTGAAGTTGCGGTGGATGTTGAGATATCGGGTTCCTCCATAGGTGGTGTGACTATGCTTAGGAGCTTCTTCACATGAGCATATCGGCGTTGGTTACGCCGTTCATAACGGTCCAGTTTCTTGTGAAGGTCCTCAAGGCGTTGGGCGGCCGACTTTTGTGATGTAGATGAAGTGGTAGTGTTGCGAGTTGGTGTGGTGAGTCCGCTGTCCTTGGTAGCTTCCGGAGGCTTGAGGCATCTCTTGGTCGGAATTATATCACCATCGACCGGAATTGAGGCTCTCCTATCTTTAGCCTCTCGGTTGACGCCGGCTTTGGCAACCAATTCTGTCACCAAACCGGGGAATGGTAGATTTCCTTTGGCATGAATGCGCCCCATGGATTGGCGGATGGCATGCGAAACGTTGACTGGTTTCTCGGTTAAGATGCACCATATCAATAAGGCCAACTCGCCGGTGATGGAGGACCCATGTGTACTTGGGAGCACATAGTGAGCTAGAATTTGAGCCCATGCCGTGGCTTCTTGAGTGAGGTGGCGGACATCTAAACCCTTGGGTCTTTGCTTGATAGTCCCCCGAATCCAATAGGCGTCGGGTAGAGCAATGACACGGAGGATTGCGCTCCAATCGAATGCGCGGTCATCGCATGTAGACAAGACCTCTTCATAGGCGTCATATGCATCCGTTGATTGTTCAATACCAAGGACTTCCTGGATGGTTTCCACGGTGACCGACACTTGCTTTCGGCGCACAAAGATTGATGTGAGAAGGGGGGAGTGGAAGTTGGAGTAGAATTCTACTACCCATGAGAGGTTTGCCTCCTTTGGTTTCCTCAATAGGAACCTCCATTGTCTCTGCTCAATATGTGGCATCACAATCGGGTGGAGGTGGGCCGGCAGGACTAGGAGGGGCTCCGGATGATAGTTCCGTTCGATCATTCTTGAGTGAACAAGTTCGCAGTAGCGGTTGGGGAACTTGTTCGGGTCCTTAGGAGGGTTATCCTTCTCTAGAACATCAATGGGCCCTTTAGTCTTCTTCAAGAGTGGCTTGGCCGTTTGCTCTTGGTGCGCTTTGTTGGGAGTTGGCTTCTTGGGAGCTTTCCCTTTGTTCTTCTTGATGACCATCCTATGAGAGTAAAAGAAGGGAAAACATCAAATCCAAGTAAGTGGAAGTAAATGTGATTATGCGATGAAAAGTTATGCCATAGAGTATGGGTATCGTTGTCACATGATAGCTGCAACATGTAACTAAGATAATCATGAGAAGAGCAAGGCAAATCATTTTCATATGGTGTAAGGGTGATATATGCATGCAAGTAGGGAGCATGAGAAGCATATACCCTTAAGGGTCACACATGGAAAGCAAGTTAAGAAAACGTGAGTGAATGGATCGGGGGAAATGGGGATGCGCCTAAAAGTGATAAGTTGAGAGGCAATTCAGTCAAATTGGGTGCAAAAGTCAAGTATGCCTTTCATCGAACACTTGGTGTGCATCCTGTTGTAGTGTGTGATTAGAAGATGGTGAAAGCAATGTAGTAAGTCACAATCCACTATTAATGATTATAGGGCACAGTGATTGTAGGAAGAACAAGCAACACAACTAATCTACTAATGCAAGTGAAGTGGAGACCTAAATGCCCATGAAGAGTTAGTTTGAAGGAGAGGGAAAAGGAAAAGGAAACAAGAGCAAAAACCTCCTAACGAAGTAACTAAAATAAAAGAAGAAAGAAGCTAACTAAATGAATGTGAGATAAATGGAAGAAGAACACAAGAGATGGTAGCTGAGTATAGTACCTTGTGAGATGAAGAGAATAGGATAGGAGGTTGTGGTGTGGTTTGAGGAGGAGTGGTAGAGAAGGTAGTGAGTGGTAGAAAGTAGTGTAGAAGAGGGAAGGGTGGAAGAAAGAGTGTGCCCCTCTTTGAAGTTGGATGTGTAGTAGAAGGTATGAGAGGGGGGAAAAATGTGAAGTGAAAGTGAAGGGGTGAGTGTGCCTCTTTTTGTATTGGCGCCGATCATCCGCGCGTGCGCGCGCAGTGCGCGCTCGCGCAGCAAGGCGAGGTGGAGAGGGACGCGTGCGCGCACGTTGCGCGGGCGCGTCCATGTGCTTGGGCTAGGGGCACAAGGGAGGCACAGGGGTGGCACAACTCTCTGGACGCAGTACCAGAAGTTGCTGCAGGACCTTCAGCGCGCGCGCGCAGTACGCGCACGCGTCGATGCGGTTGTGCCCCAGGCATGAGAGGGGCCTAGAGGGGGCTTAACTCTCTGTGAGATGGCTCAGGGAGGAGTGCAGGATCAAGGGGCGCGTACGCGGCTATGGCGCGCGCGCGCGTCTTGTACTCGCAGTGTGTGGACGCGTGCGCGTCCAGTGCGCGCACGCGGCAAAGGTTCTGGGCTTGTGGCTTGGTAGAAGCCTGAGAGCGGCCTAACTCTCTGGAATATGTACCAGGATTGCAGCAAAGCAATTGGCGCGGACGCACTCAGTACGCTTACGCGTCGATTGGCAGATTTCGCCCAGGTGCGCGGACGCGCCATGTGCGCGTGCGCGCGAACTTTTGAGCTTCAGGCATGGTCCTGGCATGGTGCGGGCACAACTCTCGGGTAAATGTATGGAGGACTGTTATTCGCAATCCACGCGTCCGCGCACGGTGCTCGTCCGCGTGGGTGACCTTCGAGTGCCTTAAGGACGCGTACGCGCCAGGTGCGCGCACGCGCAGAGGGGTTTGCTTTTCCTAATTGTGCATGTGTCTATACCACTTCTGACATTACAACTTCCCCTTTCCACACAGTTGCTTAAGCACCATATCAGGGCATTCTACTTGGCAAATCAGCAATGAATTGAATAAATGGCGGGGAATTAACAATAAAATCTATCTAGCAAAGATGAAGTGAAGTGTCTATGTACAAAGCTTCAAAGGAAGATCTTACCATGGTGGGGTGTCTCCCACCTAGCACTTTTGTTTAACGTCCTTAAGTTGGACTTTCAGTAGCTCATTGTGCTTGTTCAAGAGTTGCATCCCTCAAGAGGAACACTTCAATTTCCTTGGAGTTCTTTCTTTGCTCGCCATGATACAATTTGAGACGGTGTCCGTTTACCTTGAAGATGTCCGGGCTTGTTGGGTGGCGCAAGTGGTAGACCCCATAAGGTTCTACTTTCTCCACTTGGTAGGGTCCATCCCACCTTGATCTTAGCTTTCCGGGTAGTAGTCTCAACCTTGAATTGTAGAGAAGAACTAGGTCACCGGGTCGGAACTCTCTTCTCCTAATGTTCTTGTCATGGATGGCCTTCAACTTTTCCTTGTAGAGCCTAGCGTTGTCGTAAGCTTATAGTCTTAAACATTCCAATTCCGCCAATTGAAGCTTTCTCTCTATTCCGGCTCCATTCAAGCTCATATTACACTCCTTCACGGCCCAATAGGCTTTGTGCTCAATCTCCACCGGTAAGTGACATGCTTTACCATATACAAGCCGGAAGGGGCTCATGCCGATCGGTGTCTTGTAAGCCGTCTGATAAGCCCACAGTGCATCGGAGAGTTTAGTGCTCCAATCTTTCCTATTCGGCTTCACAACTCTTTCTAAGACATGCTTGATTTCCCGGTTAGAGACTTCGGCTTGGCCATTTGTCTGCGGGTGGTAAGCCGTGGCGACTTTGTGGATGATGCCATATTTTCTCATGAGGCCGTCTATTTTTTTGTTGCAAAAGTGTGATCCTTGGTCGCTTATGATTGCTCTTGGGGCACCAAAGCGGCAAATGATATTATTCCTCACAAAAGAGTACACAACATTAGCATCATCCGTTCGGGTGGGGATTGCCTCCACCCATTTTGACACATAATCGACGGCTAACAAGATGTAGAGAAAGACGTTTGAATTTGGAAACGGTCCCATGAAGTCGATCCCCCATACATCAAAGATTTCACAAAAAAGCATATTTTGTTGGGGAATTTCATCCTTCTTGGAAATATCTCCAAACCTAATACATTGGGGACAAGATTTGCAATAGAGAGAAGCATCTTTGAGAAGAGTTGGCCACCAAAATCCGCAATCAAGGACCTTTCTTGCCGTTCTTTGGGGCCCATAGTGACCACCTCCTTCGGAAGCATGGCAAGCGTCCAAGATTGCATGGAATTCGGTTTGGGGTATGCACCGTCGCACTATTTGGTCCGATCCACACCTCCACAAATAGGGATCATCCCAAATGTAGTATTTGGATTCGCTTTTCAGCTTATCCTTTTTGTTTTTGTCAAGATTAGGAGGGAAAGTGCGTGAAACCAAATAGTTTGCTATTGGGGCATACCAAGGAACCACTTCCGAGATTGCATGCAAGGTATCTAAAGGAAAGGAGTCATTGATGGGAGTGGTGTCGCCCTTTGTGTGTTCAAGGCGGCTTAAATGGTCCGCCACTAGATTTTGGGAACCACTCCTATCTTTGATCTCCAAATCAAATTCTTGTAACAAAAGCACCCAACGAATTAATCTCGGTTTTGATTCCTTCTTGGCCAACAAGTACTTTAGTGCCGCATGATCCGAGTACACTACAACCTTGGAACCAAGAAGATAAGCTCGGAATTTGTCCAAAGCAAAAACAATAGCTAGTAGTTCCTTTTCGGTAGTAGTGTAGTTGGATTGGGCTCCATCTAATGTTTTGGAAGCATAAGCTATGACATAGGGAATCTTACCCTCGCGTTGTGCTAACGCGGCTCCTATCGCATAGTTCGAAGCATCACACATGATTTCAAAAGGTTGAGTCCAATTGGGGCCTCGTACTATGGGAGCTTGTGTCAATGCTACTTTGAGTTTGTCATATGCTTCCATACATTCTTTGCTTAGCTCAAATTCGACGTCTTTTTGGAGTAATCGAGAGAGAGGTAGGGCCACCTTGCTAAAGTCTTTGATGAATCTCCGGTAGAATCCTGCATGTCCAAGAAAAGAACGGACTTCCCTCTCGGAGGAGGGGTAAGGTAAACTAGATATGACATTTATCTTTGCCGGATCTACGGAGATGCCTTCCTTTGATACTATGTGTCCCAAAACAATTCCTTGTTTGACCATGAAATGACATTTTTCAAAATTTAAAACAAGGTTTGTTTTGGTGCATCTCTCCAAGACTTTTTCAAGGTTACCTAAACAATGCTCAAATGAATCACCATACACACTAAAATCATCCATGAAAACTTCCATTGATTGCTCTAGAAAATCCGCAAATAGGCTCATCATGCATCTTTGGAACGTTGCCAGTGCATTGCATAGGCCGAATGGCATACGCTTGTAAGCATACGTCCCAAAGGGGCAAGTGAATGTGGTTTTTTCTTGATCTTCTAGAGCAATATGAATTTGGAAGTATCCGGAGTAGCCATCAAGAAAACAGTAATATAATTTGCCGGCTAATCGATCAAGCATTTGATCAATAAATGGTAGTGGAAAATGATCCTTTCTTGTGGCCGCATTCAATCTCCGGTAGTCTATGCATACTCTCCAAGAATTTTGCACTCTTGTTGCTATAAGTTCACCACTTTCATTTTTGATTGTTGTCACTCCGGACTTTTTGGGCACTACTTGGACCGGGCTTACCCATTCGCTATCCGAGATAGGATAGATGATGTCCGCTTCAAGTAGCTTAGTGACTTCTTTCTTTACTACCTCAAGGATGGTTGGATTAATTCTCCTTTGAGGTTGCCAGACCGGTCTTGCTCCTTCTTCAAGGAATATGCGGTGTTCGCATACTTTGGGGCTTATTCCCACTAGATCCGCCAAACTCCATCCGATTGCCTTTTTGTTTTTTCTCAATACATTCAGCAATTTCTCTTCTTGTTGAGGGATTAGCTCTTGGGCAATTATCACGGGTAGCTCTTGGGCTTCATCAAGGTATGAATACCTTAAGTGAGGTGGTAGTTGCTTCAATTCCATCTTTTTGTTTTTCTTGGAAGTGTGAGTTTCCGGATGAGTTGCATGATGTGTAGTGTTTAGTTCGCTTGACTTTTCATTTGCTTCTTCACCCATATACTTCTCATCTAACTTTGCTAGATGCACTTCGGCCACTATGTTGTCGATTGGGTCACACCGGAATAAGGAATGGTTCTCCGGTGGATGCTTCATTGCTTCCTCAAGGCTAAAGCTTACAATTCTCCCATCTATTTCAAATGAGTAGTTCCCCGAGTAAGCATCAAGTTTAAATCTAGAGGTCCTCAAGAATGGTCTTCCAAGTAGGATGGACGATGCTCTCTCGGTTTCGCTTGATGGCATTTCAAGGACATAGAAGTCAATGAGGAATATCAACCCTTTTATATTTACCAATACATCTTCCGCAACACCCGCTACGGTTATTATGCTTTTATCCGCTAGGACAAATCTTGCTGTCGACCTTTTTAGTGGTGGTAAGTTCAATACCCGGTAGACGGATAGTGGCATGATGCTAACACATGCTCCAAGGTCGCACATACAATCTCTAAATTGAACTCCATTGACCGTACAAGTGACCATACAAGGACCCGGATCATCACACTTCTCGGGTAGCGTTCCCATTAAAGCGGAAATAGAGCTCCCCAATGGGATGGTTTCCAATTCAAGAATTCTGTCCTTATGTATGCATAAGTCTTTGAGAAATTTAGCATATCTAGGAACTTGATGGATAGCATCAAGGAGGGGGATGGTTACCTCAACTTTCTTGAACACTTCCACCATTTTGGGGTCAAGTTCTATGCGCTTTTTAGCTTTCTTTGCAAGTGTTGGGAATGGAAGTGGTTGAGCAACTTCTTCTTCCAAGGTTCTTTTGGCCTTGGTTGTCTCTCTTGTTGGTTGGACCTTATCCTCAACTATGGCTTGTGGTGTCTCCTCTTCCACTACCTCTTCTATGTCTATTCTCTCCTCTTCTTGAGCGGTTGTGATAGGGCTTGAATCCTTTGCTTCCTTCCCTTTTAGTTGCGTACCGGATCTAAGGGTGATGGCATTAATGCCCCCCTTTGGATTTGGTTGAGGTTGAGAGGGAATGACACTTTGGATCGGGGGTTGAGGAGTAGAAGTTGATGGTGTATCCATGCGTGCAAGAAGAGCTTGTAGTGTAGAGGTGAGGCCGGTGAGGCCGGAAGCAAGTGTGGTTTGTAGTTCCTTTTGGCCTTGAATAATGGTCCGGAGTGTTTCATCTTGGTTAGAGGGGGTGGTTGCATATGTGAGTTGAGGAGCTTGTGATTGGTTGGGTGGTGGTCTTTGATGTGGTGGTTGATAGGTTTGGTAGTTTCTTTGTGGGTTTTGTTGGTTGTATGGTTAATTTTGTGAGTTGTATGGTCGGTTTTGTGAATTGTTACCCCATCTTTGACCTCCTCCATTATTGTTGTTGTTGTCCCTATTCCCTTGTTGATGGTTGTCTCTCCAATTTGGATTATTGTATCCACTTCCTTGGTTGTGGCTTCCTCCTCCTTGATAAGAGTACCCTTGGTTGGGATTACCGCCTTGGTGGTATCCTTGATTGGGGCGATCATAGAAATTGTGGGTAGCCGCCAAGGTATTGTCTTCTTGAAGGCTTGGGCACTCATCCGTGTAGTGAGAGTAGCAAGAGCAAATGCCACATACTCTTTGAGGGACCAATTGTTGGTTGTGTTGTTGAGGTGGTGGAGGGTGTTGTTGGTATGATTGAGGTTGTGATTGTTGTTGGTTCAATTGGAGTTGTTTCAAGATGGATGTCATCTCATTCAAGGATTGAGTTAGAGCGGTGGTCTCACTACTAGTTGATACCTCATTCACGGTCCTTGAACGATTGACTCTTCGCCTCATATGTTGATTGGATTCGGCCAAGTCAATAATAAGTTGCCATGCCTCCTCCGCGGTTTTATATTTAGACAAAGAACCATTGCTCGAAGTGTCCAAGAGGGTTCTATCTTGCTCTCGCATCCCTTGACATATGTATCCAAGCAATACTTGAGTGTCAAGCATGTGGTTGGGGCATGCATCTAGTAGCTTACGAAACCTTTCCCAATACTCATAGAGTGGTTCCATCTCACCTTGCACAATACAAGACATTTCCTTCCTTAGCCTATCCATCTTCTCCGGAGGTAGGAATTTATCCAAGAATCCCCTTCTAAGTAAGTCCCAATCGGAGGTAACTTCACTAGAGAGGGTGTAGAACCATTCTTTAGCTTTGTCTTCAAGAGAGAAAGGGAATGCAAACAACCATATAGCAACTTCATCGGACCCTTCCCGTCTAGTAGTTGAACATATGCGATGGAAGTCCTTGAGATGTCGAATAGGATCTTGTGCGGGAAGCCCATGAAACTTAGGTAGGAGGTTGATCAAAGCGGTCTTCAATTCAAAGTTAGCATTCAAGTTGGGGTGAGTTACGTGAAGGGGTTGAAGGACATAATCCGGTGCACCCGCTTCCTTGATGGTAACTCTCCTCGGAGCATCCATGGTATTAGTACCTAGAACAAAAGAAGATTTGTTAGTGAGATTGGTAGGGGTAGGATTAATGCCTTCGTTGAGTGACGGTTCAATGTTCACTTTTAGTAAGGTGGTTGAGGTGGTGAAAACCTCTTCCCCTTTTCCAAACTTAAGCCGCCTCCGAGCTTGTCTGATATGAAGCAAAATTCGTTCTATTTCCGGATCAAAAGGGACTAAGCTCGGATTCGGTTGTGAACGCGTCATACAATGAAGGGGGAATGAAATTCATTGTAATAAATGAGTTGTTAGTCACTTGAATTATTCACAATGAGGTGCAACTATGTACATATACACATGCTTAATCCAAACAATAACATGGCACACTAAGCAAATTCCCCGGCAACGGCGCCGTTTTGACAAATGAATTTTTGTTGGTATAGAATTTATCAAGTGATCTATCGTAGTATAGTCTAAACCAACGCGAAATCCATCATCAAACAAAACTACAATCTATATCCAAGAGTATCAATCTCCCGAGTCGTTCTCCCTTGGAATTGCCAAAGTATGCATCTTATTGATTTAGTAAGCCTTGTTGAGTTCTTTGAAGATCTTAGCAAGTAATGAGAAACAAACAATCAATTATTTATCAAAGGGACTTGACTTAGGGTTGGCATTGGAAAGTCTATCCTCATAGCTCATTCAATGTTGACAACTATTAGGCCTTGCTTCATTTAGTTATCCCCTAAGTATAGAGGAAAATCAAATGAAAACAATCAACTTGAGTCACAAGTCCTAGCTTCACCTTATGGGAATCTAGCTTTAGTGCATTCCAAGTCAATTAGCAATCCCTAACTCTCAATCAACTATTGAGATAACTATTCAATTTCTCCCAATATCCAAACCCTATGCCAAGTACAAAAATTCTACTCCATAGCTAGTATGGACATTTTATCAAACATGTAATGAGCAAAAAGGAAAGTCATGGTGAAATGAAGAGAAAAGTAAAATTAGAAATATTGCAACACAAGAAATTAACAACAAGTATCAAGGAGCAACAATGAGAATCAAAACCTCACAATATCAATGGAATCCAAAAATCATAGAATTGAATCCTAGATCCAAGAAATGTCAACAATTACAACTACAACTTGAAATTGGAAGAGAAACCTATTACATGAACAAAGTGAAATGAAAGTTGCAATGGATCTCACCAAGGAATGGGTAAAAATTCAGAATTTTGATGAGGAAGAACCCTAGTAAAAGCTTGAGAGAAGTTGATGAATCCTAGAGAGAAGTTGGAGTTTCTCTCTCTAACAATGTAACTAACTCCCCAAAAAATCTAAAAATTAGAAAATGAACTAAGTGTCCTCAACCTTTGCTCCCTTGGTCCTCTTAAGCCTTTTCCCGCCAAAGCACTCCTCAAAAGTTAGGACCTCTAACCACCCCACGCCTAAGTCACGTGACTTTTAGAAAAAAATCATTTTCGAACATCGGCGCGTACGCGCAAGGTACGCGTGCGCGCCCTTGATGCGGCTCTGGAGTATGCGCGGAAGCGGAGTGCACGCGTACGCGTCCATGAGGATCCTGGCTTAGCCGCTACTCAAGCCGGCTCGTGGCTTGGCTCGTAGTCTCGGCTTCACATTGCTCTTATCCGCGCGGGCGCGTCAGGTGCGCGCACGCGCCCTTGTGGAAATTTCCAAAGCTTCAATTCTCATGCTTCCTTTCCTTGTACCCGTCTTTCTTCTCTTTCCCTGTCCATTCCTACTCTATACCCTGAAACCACTCAGCACACAGGTCACGGCATCGAATGGCATCAAGGGGAGATTAGAGAGGTATCAATTTTAGTGCAAAATAAGCATGTTTTGCTTCATGAGACAAGACTAGGAAAGGAATGCAAGTCCTTGCATTTTCATGCAGAAAATGTGTGAAATCATTGATAAACCCTTTGAAATTAGCACAAGATAAATCCTCAAAATGGGGTTTGTCAATGGCAGACAAATCCATGAAAAAGGCTTTTGGATAGGTAGAGGATGTGCTAGTAAAGGTCAAAGGCCTTTACATCCCTGCTGATTTCATAATCCTAGACACTGGGAAGGATGAGGATGAATCCATCATCCTTGGAAGACCATTCCTAGCCACAACAAAAGCTGTGATTGATGTGGATAGAGGAGAGTTGATCCTTCAATTGAATGAGGACTACCTTGTGTTTAAAACTCAAGGATCTCCCTCTATAACCATGGAGAGAAAGCAAGAAAAGCTTCTCTCAATGCAGAGTCAAACAAAGCCCTCACACTCAAACTCTAAGTTTGGTGTTGGGAGGCCACAACCAAATTCTAAGTATGGTGTTGAAACCCCACATTCAAACTCTAAGTTTGGTGTTGGGAGGTCCCAACATTGCTCTGAACATCTGTGAAGCTCCATGAGAGCTCACTGTCAAGCTATTGACATTAAAGAAGCGCTTATTGGGAGGCAACCCAATTTTATTTATCTATGTTATTTTCTTTTTTTAGGTTAATGATCATGTGGAGTCACAAAAACAACTGCAAAAAGGAAAGAAAAATAAAAAACAGCATTAAAAACACCACACCCTGGAGGAAAAACTTACTAGCGTTTGATGCATGAAAACTTGTCTCTCAACAAATTTCCCTTCAGCAAGTATACCGAATTATCGTCAAGTAAAAACTCACAATAGAGTGAGGTCGAATCCCACAGGGATTGATTGGTCAAGCAACTTTAGTTGGAAGAGTATGCTAGTTGAGCTAAACAGAATGTAGTTTGAGAATTGCAGAAAATTAAATGGTGGAAAAGTAAATAGCAGAAAATAAAGTGCAGAATCTTAGATGGGGATTTGGGGAAATGAGCATGTAAATAAATGGCAGAAAGTAAAGAGAATGGGTAAGATCAAAAATGGGGAATTCATTAGGCTCAGGAGATATTGTATTCTCCGGATCTAATTCATTTTCATCTCTTCCTTAATCAAAGCATCTATTGATCTCCTTGGCAATCTTAGGTGATTGGGTTCCAATTCCTTGGCAACCCAATCTCTCTAAGCTTGAACAATTGCCCAATTCCTTGATTTAATTGCTCATAGGAAGAGATGAAGTGTGGTCATTGATTATACCACATGTATTTCCAAATCAAAGTGTTGGGAGGATTACATGTCACTATATCCGCCCAGACCCCAATTTGGTCCAACATGAGAAAGCATTTCTAGCATGATCTCCTCATCCCTTTTCCATGGCTCAAAGGAGATCCAATTATGGAGAGTTTCTTTTCCAAGACAACTAACCAATTGAATTGAGATCGAAAGCTTTCTAGTAAATCAAAAGAGAAGAAAGAAGAAGAGAAATAAAAACTATAATTGATCCATCAAATTACAACAGAGCTCCCTAACCCAATGAAGGGGGTTTAGTTGTTCATAGCTCCAAAAATGAAAAATGGCGGAAAAGAATACATGCTTAGCTAAAAGAGCAGAAAAGTAAATATACAGAGGGTAGTTCTCCCAAGTGCCAAGCTTCTCTATAGTTCAAAACTACTCCTATATATACTACTTCTCTTGATCTTCTAGTGAGTTCTTCAAGTCTTGGATGTGGGCCTTAGATCTTGAGTTGAAGCAGTTACAATCTTTAGTGGGCTCAGCTTGCAGAGAAGTATGAATTAGGCATGGGCGTTAGTGAAGTTAACGTTAAGTGACATTGTGGGTTCGAGAACGTTAGTGGCAATCACATTTTTCACTAACGTTCCAACCCCATATAGCCCACGTTAACTCCAACGTTAGTGGCACTAACGTGACTACTAACGTAGCCTTATAAACCTTCGCAAGCGTTATTGGGACTCACCTTTCCCATTAACGTTGCCTTATAAACGTTCGCAAGCATTATTGGGACTCACCTTTCCCAATAATGTTGCCTTGTGCCCTTTGTCCCTACGTTAGAGTTTACGTTAGTGTAACTAACGTGGTTCTTAACGTGGTTATGCCTCACCTTCGAGAGCGTTAGTGACACTTACCTTTGTCACTAACGCTCCAAGTGCCCCTACTCTCCACGTTAGAGCTCACGTTAACTAAGTTAACGTGGCCACTAACATGGTAGTGAATGCCATCTCCAATGTTAGTGACAAAGGTGAGTGTCACTAACGTTGGCTCATCAATCTTAGCTCCACGTTAACTTTCACGTTAGTGGTCTTAACGTGACCACTAACGTGGGCAATGCTAGTTTGATTCAACGTTAGTGACAAAGGTGAGTGTCACTAACGTTGGCATTGTTCCTCTCTTCCACGTTAGAGTTCACGTTAACTAAGTTAACGTGACTCTTAACGTGGCTTATTGCCAAATCTTGGAATGTTAGTGGTGTTCACGTTTACGACTAACGTTGGAGCTTTCTTTTGTCTCCACGTTAACTACCACGTTAACCTAGTTAATGTGGTAATTGACTTGGGCTTATGATGGCTTCACAGGCGTTATTGGTGATCACTTTTCTCATTAACGTTGCAAGCTATTTACCATTCCACGTTAGTGGTCATGTTAACTAGATTAACATGAGTACTAATGTGGTTCTTCCTTGCTTCCTTTGTCCTGAAATCAAGCAAATAAAGTGCATCAAAGCTCTAGCCAAAGTCATGAGATTATGCATCATCAATTTATCATTCAATTCTAGCAAAAATCCTCATGAAATCATGTGAAATTCACAATAGTTGCTTAAATCAAGGTGTAAGTGTATTTTCATCCAAAACTTGCCTTATTCACTAAAAAAAATTCATGAAACCAACCTAAAATAGTAAAGAAAAGGTCAGTGAAACTGGCTTAGATGCCCTGGCATCAGCGTTTAAATGCCAGTAAGGGTAGCAGAATGGGCGTTTAACGCCCAGTCTGGCACCATTCTAGGCGTTAAATGCCAGAAAGAAGTACCAGACTAGCGTTAAACGCCAAAAAGAAGCACCAGACTGGCGTTAAACGCCAAAAAGAAGCAACAAACTGGCGTTAAATGTCAGAAACTGGTTGCAGCTTGGCGTTTAACACCAGTAATGGAATAAAAGCTGGCGTTTAACACCAGAAACAAGCAGTAATCTGGCGTTAAACGCCAGGATTGCACTGTAAGGGCATTTACACACCTAATAGGAGCAGGGATGATAAATCCTTAATCCCTCAAGATCTGTGGACCCCACAGGATCCCCACCTACCCTCTCACAACACTCTTCCCCATCATCCCTTCACCAATCACCTCCATATCTCTTCCCCAAAAACCCCACCTACCTCACCTTTCAAATTTAAAACACTTTTCCCTCCCAAACCCAACCCTAATGACCAAAACCTAACCCTTCCCTCATCCCTATATAAACCCCTCACTACTCCTTCATATTCACACAACACAAACACCTTTCCCCTATCTTGGCCGAACCACCTATAACCCTCCATCTCCTCCATTTTCTTCTTCTTCCCCTTTTTTCTTTCTTCCTTTGCTTGAGAACGAGCAAACCTTTTAAGTTTGGTGTGGTAAAAGTATTGCTTTTTGTTTTTTCATAACCATTTGTGGCACCTAAGGCCAGAGAAACCTCTAGAAAGAAGAAAAGAAAAGCAAAATCTTCCACCTCTGAGTCATGGGAGATGGAGAGATTCATCTCAAAGGTCCACCAAGACCACTTCTATGAAGTTGTGGCCAAGAAGAAGGTGATCCCTGATGTCCCTTTCATGCTCAAGAAAAATGTGTATTCGGAGATACGACATGAAATCCGAAGAAGAGGTTAGGAAGTTCTTACCAACCCCATTCAACAAGTCAGAATCTTAATGGTTCAAGAGTTCTATGCCAATGCATGGATCACTAGGAACCATGATCAAAGTATGAACCCGAATCCAAAGAATTGGCTTACAATGTTTCAGGGGAAATACTTAGATTTTAGTCCAGAAAATGTAAGGTCGGTGTTCCACTTGCCAATGATCCAAGAAAATGCACGCCCCTACACTAGAAGGATCAACTTTGATCAAAGGTTGGACCAAGTCCTCATGGACATATGTGTAGAAGGAGCTCAGTGGAAAAGAGACTCAAGAGGCAATCCAGTTCAATTGAGAAGACCGGACCTTAAGCCTGTGGCTAGAGGATGGTTGGAGTTCATCCAACTCTCCATTATTCCTACTAGCAACCGATTTGAAGTGACTGTGGATCGGGCCATCATGATCCATAGTATCATGATTGGGGAGGAAGTGGAAGTTCATGAGATCATACCTCTAGAACACTACAAGGTGGCTGACAAGTCATCCACCTTGGCAAGGTTAGCCTTCCCTCATCTCCTTTGTCACCTATGCAATTTGGCTAGGATTGACATAAAAGGAGACATCCTTATTGAAGAGGACAAGCCCATCGCTAAGAAAAGGATGGAGCAAACAAGAGAGCCCACTCATGGACCTCAACAAGAGCATGAGGAAATTTCTCATGAAATCCCTGAGATGCCTCAAGGGATGCAATTTCCTCCACACAACTATTGGGAGCAACTCAACACCTCTTTGGAAGGCTTAAGTTACAACATGCATGGACCAACTAAGGGTGGAGCACCAAGAGCACTTCATCATTCTCCATGAGATTAGAGAAGATTAAAGAGCTATGAGGAAGGAGCAACAAAGGCAAGGAAGAGACATAGAGGAGCTTAGGCGTTCCATTGAATCTTCAAGAGGAAGAGCCGCCATCACTAGGGTGGACCCGTTCTTTGATTTCCTTGTTCTTATTTTTTTTGTTTTTCGAATTTGATGCTTTATGTTTATCTATGTTTGTGTCTTCATTACATGATCATTAGTGTCTAGTGTCTATGTCTTAAAGCTATGAATAATTCCATGAATCCTTCACCTCTCTTAAATGAAAAATGTGCTTAATTACAAAAGAACAAGAAATACTTGGATTTCAAATTTTATCTTGAAATTAGTTTAATTATTTTGATGTGGTGGCTATACTTTTTGTTTTCTGAATGAATGCTTGAACAGTGCTATACTTTTTGACATTATTGATTCTCTGGTAGAAGAGATCAATATGGCTGAGAGCCTAGAATCAGAGCTTGAGGACATCTTCAAAGATGCTCAGCCTGATCAGGAAGAACTAGAGGAGGCAAAGGAATTTTCGAAAATTCCTCAGGAGGAGGATAAACCTCCCAAGCCTGAACTCAAACCACTACCACCATCCCTGAAATATGCATTTCTGGGAGAGAGTGACACTTTTCCAGTGATTATAAGCTCTGCTTTAAATTCACAGGAAGAGGAAGCACTGATTCAAGTGCTAAGGACACACAAGACAGCTCTTGGGTGGTCCATAAGTGATCTTAAGGGCATTAGCCCAGCTAGATGCATGCACAAGATCCTATTGGAGGATAATGCCAAACCAGTGGTCCAACCACAGAGGAGGCTAAATCCTGCCATGAAGGAGGTGGTGCAGAAAGAGGTCACTAAATTACTAGAGGCTGGGATTATTTATCCTATTTCTGATAGCCCCTGGGTGAGCCCTGTCCAAGTTGTTCCCAAAAAGGGGGGCATGACAGTGGTTCATAATGAAAAAAATGAACTGGTTCCTACAAGGACAGTCACAGGGTGGCGCATGTGTATTGACTACAGAAGGCTCAATACAGCCACCAGAAAGGATCATTTTCCTTTACCATTCATAGACCAAATGCTAGAAAGACTAGCTGGCCATGATTATTACTGCTTTTTGGATGGCTATTCAGGCTACAACCAAATTGCAGTAGACCCTCAGGACCAAGAGAAAACAGCATTCACTTGCCCTTCTGGCGTGTTTGCCTACAGGAGGATGCCTTTTGGTCTGTGCAATGCACCTGCAACCTTTCAGAGGTGCATGCTCTCTATCTTCTCAGATATGGTAGAGAAATTTCTGGAAGTCTTCATGGATGACTTTTCAGTATATGGAGACTCATTTAGCTCCTGTCTTAATCACCTAGCACTTGTCTTGAAAAGATGCCAAGAGACTAACCTGGTTTTAAACTGGGAGAAATGTCACTTTATGGTGACTGAAGGAATTGTCCTTGGGCACAAAATTTCAAACAAGGGAATAGAGGTGGATAAGGCAAAGGTAGAGGTAATTGAAAAATTACCACCACCTGCCAATGTTAAGGCAATCAAAAGCTTTCTGGGGCATGCAGGGTTCTACAGAAGGTTTATAAAGGATTTTTCAAAAATTGCAAAACCTCTGAGTAACCTGTTAGCTGCTGACACACCATTTGTGTTTGACACACAGTGTCTGCAGGCATTTGAGACCCTGAAAGATAAGTTGGTCACAGCACCAGTCATCTCTGCACCAGATTGGACATTGCCATTTGAACTAATGTGTGATGCCAGTGACCATGCCATTGGTGCAGTGTTGGGACAGAGGCATAACAAGCTTCTGCACGTCATTTACTATGCCAGCCGTGTTCTAAATGACGCACAGAAGAACTACACAACCACAGAAAAAGAGTTACTTGCAGTGGTCTATGCCATTGACAAATTTAGATCCTATCTAGTGGGATCCAAAGTGGTTGTGTACACTGACCATGCTGCTCTTAAATATCTACTCACCAAGCAGGATTCAAAACCCAGGCTCATCAGATGGGTGTTGCTTCTGCAAGAGTTTGATATAGAAATAAGAGACAGAAAAGGGACAGAGAACCAAGTAGCTGATCATCTGTCCCGGATAGAACCAGTAGCTGGGGCGTCTCTCCCTTCTACTGAGATTTCTGAGACTTTCCCAGATGAGCAACTATTTGCCATTCAGGAAGCTCCATGGTTTGCAGATATTGCAAATTTTAAAGCTGTGAGGTTCATACCCAAAGAGTACAGTTACATGCAGAGAAAGAAATTAATTTCAGATGCCAAGTACTACCTCTGGGATGAACCATATCTCTTTAAGAGATGTGCTGACGGAGTGATCCGCAGGTGTGTACCCAGAGAAGAAGCACAAAGGATCCTATGGCACTGCCATGGATCACAGTATGGAGGACATTTTGGAAGTGAGCGAACAGCCACTAAAGTCCTCCAATGTGGCTTCTACTGGCCTACTCTCTATAAAGATTCCCGAGAGTTTGTGCGTAACTGTGACAGTTGCCAAAGAGCTGGTAACCTGCCTCATGGATATGCCATGCCTCAACAAGGGATATTAGAGATAGAATTGTTTGATGTATGGGGAATTGACTTCATGGGGCCATTCCCACCATCATACTCAAACACTTACATTCTGGTGGCAGTGGACTATGTATCTAAGTGGGTAGAAGCAATTGCTACACCCACTAATGATACAAAGACCATACTGAAATTCCTCCAGAAAAACATATTCAGCAGGTTTGGGGTTCCCAGAGTGCTAATCAGTGACGGGGGCACTCATTTCTGCAATAAACAGCTACACCTTGCTATGGTTAGATATGGAATTAGCCACAAAGTGGCAACTCCGTATCATCCACAGACAAATGGGCAAGCTGAAGTCTCTAACAGAGAGCTAAAGAGAATCCTAGAACGGACTGTGATGGCCCGTAGAAAGGATTGGGCAAGGAGCTTGGATGATGCTCTGTGGGCATACAGAACAGCATTCAAGACTCCTATAGGAACCTCTCCATACCAACTGGTGTATGGGAAGGCCTGTCATTTGCCTGTGGAACTGGAACATAAAGCCTACTGGGCAACCAGATTCCTAAACATGGATGCACAGTTAGCTGGTGAAAAAAGATTGCTCCAGCTAAATGAGCTAGAGGAGTTCAGACTCAATGCCTTTGAAAATGCAAAAATTTATAAGGAAAAGGCAAAGAAATGGCATGACAAGAAGTTGTCAACCAGAGTCTTTGAGCCAGGACAAAAAGTTCTGCTCTTCAACTCTAGGCTCAAACTGTTTCCAGGAAAACTCAAATCCCGTTGGAGGGGTCCGTATGTGATTACAGGAGTATCACCATATGGATATGTTGAGCTTCAGGATATTGATTCTGACAAAAAGTTCATTGTTAATGGACAGAGAATCAAACATTATCTTGAAGGCAATTTTGAGCAGGAATGCTCAAAACTGAGACTTGAGTGATTCTCAGTAAAAGTCCAGCTAAAGACAGTAAAGAAGCGCTTGCTGGGAGGCAACCCAGTCATTAGGAGGTTATATGATTATTTCTTACAGAGGCAAGTATCAAAAATGAAGGAATTCACAGAGTTACAGAAGGATTCAGCTCAAAAAGCAGAGAAAATGAGCTTACTGGCAAAAAAAAACGCCAGTAAGGTGCATTTTGGGCGTTAAACGCCAGAATGGGTACCATTCTGGGCGTTTAACGCCAGGAATGGTGCCATTTTGGGCGTTAAACGCCAGAATGGGCACCATTCTGGGCGTTTAACGCCAGGAATGGTGCCATTTTGGGCGTTAAACGCCAGAATGGGCACCATTCTGGGCGTTTAACGCCAGGTGTGCAGCATCCTAGGCGTTTTGAAAAACGCCCAGTGATAAAGGCTTTCTGGCGTTTAACGCCAGCCAGGGCACCTGGCTGGGCGTTAAACGCCCAAAAGGGGTGCCATATGGGCGTTAAACGCCAGAATGGGTGCCATTCTGGGCGTTTAACGCCAGAAAGGTGGGGGGGACCACATTTTTGTTTTCAACTCAAATTTTTTCAAACTTTCCTCTTTTTACCCATACTCTTCTACATCAATGCACTTCAACCTTTCATCATTCACTTTCAAATCTTCACAAATCAAAACCATTCTTCAAATCTATTTCAAATTTATCCCAAATCTTCTTCAAAAACTCACCCTTTTCTCAATTTTTTTCATATCTTCTTTCAAATCTCTCTTTTTTTTTCGAAAATACTTTCCCCCTCACCTTATAAATTCGTGTTTGGCTCCCTCTTTCCACCACACCATTCGAATTTCCTCTTCCTCTCTCTCTCTTCTCTTCTTTCTTCTCTTTTTGCTTGAGGACAAGCAAAACCTCTAAGTTTGGTGTGCTTTTCCGTGATCACTAAGCCAAGATTCATCAAGATCATGGCTCCTAAGGGAAAACAAACCAACTCAAGAGGAAAGAAAGAGACTAATCCAAAGAATCTTTGGAATCAAGAGAAGTTCTTAACCAAAGAACATGAAGACCATTATCACAAAATAATGGGTCTGAGGTCAGTGATCCCGGAAGTTAAATTTGATCTGAAAGAAGATGAATATCCAGAGATCCAAGAGCAAATTCGAAACAGAGGATGGGAAGTTCTGACCAATCCTGAAATAAAGGTTGGAAGGAACATGGTTCAGGAATTCTACTCTAATCTGTGGCTAACAGATAAGCAGAGAATGACTGGAACTGCTTACCATACCTACAGAACCATGGTCAGAGGGAAAGTTATGTACTTCCATCTGGACAAAATAAGAGAAATCTTCAAACTACCTCAACTGCAAGATGATCCTGACTCCTTCAATAGGAGGATGGTGAGAGTAGATAAAGGGTTGGATCAAGTTCTAGAGGACATATGCCTCCCTGGGACTAAGTGGATAACCAATTCAAAGGGTGTCCCAAACCAACTCAAGAGGGGAGACCTCAAGCCCATTGCAAGAGGTTGGCTAGACTTTATTGGGCGTTCCATATTACCCACTAGCAACCGTTCTGAGGTCACCATCAAGAGGGCAGTGATGATTCATTGCATTATGCTTGGAAAAGAAGTGGAGGTTCATCATGTGATTGCTTGTGAGATCTATACAATTGCAAACAAGAATTCCACTGAAGCCAAACTGGCTTACCCAAGCTTGATTTCCTTGCTCTGTAAAGAGGCTAGGGTGAAGATGGGAGTAGATGAGTTCATACCCATTGAACACCCAATCACCAAGAAGTCAATGGAAGGACAAGTGCAAGACAACTCTATCAAGAGGAGGGCGCAGGAATTCCTTCCTGAGTTCCCAAGAATTGACTACTGGACCAGCCTAGAAGCATCTATTAACAAGCTGCAAGAGACTATGGAGCAACTGAAGGAAGAACAGCAGAATCAGAACTGCATGCTCTGCAAATTGCTGAAGGAACAAGAGAAGCAGGGGCGTGAACTCCAAGAATTGAAACGCCAAAAGTTCTCCTCTCAAGCTGAGGGAGCATCCACTTCTCAAAATCAAGGTTGTTGAGTCCTAACTCTGTGAAAACCTCTATCATTAGGAGCCTATGTTTGCATTTTTTTTCCTTTGTTTTGTTTTTATTTTTCGTTTTTTTTTTAGTTTCATTTTATATCTATTTTTTTTTGTCTTGTTTTAATTCATAATTAATAAAATTGAAATTTTATGCCTTAAAGATATGAATGTCCTATGAATCCATCACCTCTCTTAAATGAAAAATGCTTTAATCACAAAAGAACAAGAAGTACAGGATTTCAAAATTTATCATTGAAACTAGTTGAATTAGTTTGATGTGGTGACAATACTTTTTGCTTTCTGAATGAATGCTTGAACAGTGCATATGTCTCTTGAATTTGTTGTTTTGAGAATGTTAAAAAATTGTTGGCTCTTGAAAGAAGGAGGAAAAAGAGAACTGTTATTGAGGATCTAAAAAAATCATTAGACTGATTCTTGAAGCAAGAAAAAGCAGTGGATACAAAAAAAATTCGAAAAAAAAAGAAAAGAGAAGAAGAAAAGAAAAAGAAAAAGAAAGAAATAAAGTTGTGATCCAAGGCAACAAGAGTGTGCTTAAGAACCTTGGACACCTCTAATTGGGGACTTTAGCAAAGCTGAGTCACAATCTGAAAAGGTTCACCCAATTATGTGTCTGTGGCATGAATGTATCCGGTGGTAATACTGGAAGACAGAGTGCTTTGGGCCACAGCCAAGACTCATACACTAGCTATGTTCAAGAATCATTATGCTCCACTAAGAGAATCAATAACACTATCTGAGTTCTGAGTTCTTATAGATGCCAATCATTCTGAACCTCAAGGGATAGAGTGAGATGCCAAAACTGTTCGGAGGCAAAAAGCTACTAGTCCCGCTCATCTAATTGGAACTATGTTTCCTTGATATTTTGGAGTCTATAGTATATTCTCTTCTTTTTATCCTATTTTGATTTTCAGTTGCTTGGGGACAAGCAACAATTTAAGTTTGGTGTTGTGATGAGCGGATAATTTGTATGCTTTTTGGCATTGTTTTTAGTATGTTTTTAGTATAATCTAGTTAGTTTCTAGTATATTTTTATTAGTTTTTAGCTAAAATTCACTTTTCTGGACTTTACTATGAGTTTGTGTGTTTTTCTATAATTTCAGGTATTTTCTGGCTGAAATTGAGGGTTCTGAGCAAAAATCTGATTCTGAGACCAAAAAGGACTGCAGATGCTGTTGGATTCTGACCTCCCTGCACTCGAAGCGGATTTTCTGGAGCTACAGAAGCCCAATTGGCGCGCTCTCAACGGCATTGGAAAGTAGACATCCTGGGCTTTCCAGCAATATATGATAGTCCATACTTTGCCCAAGATTTGATGGCCCAAACCGGCGTGGCAAAACAACCTCAGAAATTCCAGCGTTAAACGCCGGAACTGGCATAAAATTTGGAGTTAAACGCCCAAACTGGCATGAGAACTGGCGTTTAACTCCAGAAAACGTCTCTACACATAAAAGCTTCATTGCTCAGCCCAAGCACACACCAAGTGGACCCAGAAGTGGATTTTTACGTCATTTACTCATTTCTGTACACCCTAGGCTACTAGTTTACTATTAATAGGATCTTTTGACATTGTATCAGGAACCTTTTGCTGACCTTATGACATTTTTACACGTTTTCTTCCACGGCATGAGTCTCTAAACCCCATGGTTGGGGGTGAGGAGCTCTGCTGTGTCTTGATGGATTAATGCAATTACTACTGTTTCTCATTCAATCATGCTTGCTTCCATTCTAAGATAATACTTGTTCTTAATCCGGATGAATGTGATGATCTGTGACAATCATCATCATTCTCAACTATGAACGTGTGCTTGACAACCACCTCCGTTCTACCTTAGATTAAGTAGTTATCTCTTGGGTTCTTTAATCGAAATCTTCGTGGTATAAGCTAGACTGATGGCGGCATTCAAGAGAATCCGGAAGGTCTAAACCTTGTCTGTGGTATTCTGAGTAGGATTCAATGACTAAATGACTGTGATGTGCTTCAAACTCCTGAAGGCGGGGCGTTAGTAACAGACGCAAAAGAATCACTGGATTCTATTCCGGCCTGATTGAGAACCGATAGATGAATTCCGCTATGCTGTGACAGAGCATATGCAATCGCTTTCACTGAGAGGATGGGAGGTAGCCATTGACAATGGTGAAACCCTGCATACAGCTTGCCATGGAAGGAGACTTGCGTGTTTGAAGAAGAAGACAGTAGGAAAGCAGAGATTCAGAAGATGGAGCATCTCCAAACCTCAACCTATTCTCCATTACTGCAAACCAAGTAATCATTTCATGTTCTTTTGCTTTTCACAATCAATCCTGATAATTTCTGATATCCTGACTAAGATTTACAAGATAACCATAGCTTGCTTCAAGCCGACAATCTCTGTGGGATCGACCCTTGCTCACGCAAGGTATTACTTGGACGACCCAGTACACTTGCTGGTTAGTTGTGCGGGATTGCAAAAGTGTGATTGCAATTTCGTGCACCAGTGACCATGAGGAAGATTGCCAGCCCTCTGTCAACTATCACAGTTATGGACAAACTCTTTAGAATCCTTAAAGAGAGTAGGTCAGTAAAAGCCACTTTGGAGTACCTTAGTGGCTGTCCGCTCACCTCCAAAGTGTCCTCCATAGTCTGAACCATGGCAATGCCATAGAATTCTCTGTGCCTCTTCTTTAGATACACAGCATCTGATTATTCCATCTGAGAATCTCTTAAAGAGATATGGTTCATACCATAGGTAGTATTTTGCATCATGCATGAGTTTCCGGGCTTGCTGCGTGGTAAACTCCTTGGGAATGAACCTATGGCCTTGTAGTTTGCAATGTCTGCAAACTAAGGTACTGTCCGGATGGCATAAAGTTGCTCATCTGGAAAGGATTCAGATATGTTAGTAGAGGGAAAAGAAGTCCCTACTACTGGCTCAATCCGGGACAAGTGATCAGCCACCTGATTTTTTGTCCCTTTTCACTCTCTAATTTCTATATGAAACTTTTGCAGGAGTAATACCCATCTTATGAGTCTGGATTTTGAATCTTGCTTAGTGAGTAGATACTTTAGAGCAGCATGATCAGTATAAATAATTACCTTAGATCCTACTAAGTAGGATCTAAACTTGTCAATGGCATAAACCACTGCAAGCAGCTCCTTTTCTGTAGTAGTGTAGTTTTTCTGTGCATCATTTAGTATGCAACTAGCATAATAAATGGCATGTAGAAGCTTGTCATGTCTCTGACCAAGGACTGCACCAATTGCATGATCACTTGCATCACACATAAGCTCAAATGTCAAGTCCCAGTTGGGTGCAGAGATGATAGGAGCAGTGACAAGCTTGGCTTTCAGAGTTTTAAAGGCATGCAGAAATTCTTGGTCGAAGATGAATGGAACATTAGTGGCCAAGAGATTACACAAGGGTTTAGTGATATTAGAAAAATCCTTTATGATCCTTATAAAATCCTGCATGTCCTAGAAAACTTCTGATTACCTTGGCGCTAGTAGGTGGAGGCAAGCGTTCTATCACTTCCACTTTAGCTTGATCCACTTCTATCCCCTTATTTGAGATCCGATGCCTAAGAACATTGCCTTCAGTTACCATGAAGTGGCATTTCTCCCAGTTTATAACTAGATTTATTTCTTGGCATCTTTTCAGGACTAGGGTCAGATGATCAAGACAGGAGTCAAATGAGTCTCCATAAATAGAGAAGTCATCCATGAATACTTCAAGGAATTTTTCTACCATATCAAAGAAGATGGAGGACATGCATCTCTAAAAGGTGGCAGGCGCATTGCACAAGCCAAATGGCATTCGTCTATAGGCAAACACGCCAGATGGACATGTGAATGCTGTCTTCTCTTGATCATGTGGATCCACTGCTATTTGATTGTACCCGGAATATCCATCCAAAAAACAATAAAAAGCATGACTTGCTAGTTTTTCTAGTATTTGGTCAATGAAGGGTAAAGAAAAGTGATCTTTCTTGGTGGCGTCATTGAGTTTTCTGTAGTCAATGCACATGCGCCACCCTGTAACTGTCCTTTTCAGGATCAGCTCATTCTTTTCATTGTGAACCACTAGCATTCCTCCCTTCTTAGGAACAACCTGGACATGGCTCACCTAGGGGCTGTCAAAAATGGGATAAATGATCCCAGCCTCCCAAAGCTTAGTGACTTCCTTCTGCACTACTTCCTTCATAGCTGGATTCAATCGCCTCTGTGGTTGTACCATTGGTTTGGCATTGTCCTCCAGTAGGATTTTATGCATGCACCGGGTTGAGCTAATGCCCTTAAGGTCACTTATAGTCCACCCATGGGTGGTTCTATGTGTTTTAAGCACATGAATTAATGCTTCTTCTTCATGCGGCTCTAATGTAGAGCTTATGATTACAGGATAGGTATCTCCCTCTCCCAAAAATGCATATTTCAGGGAGGAAGGTAATGGCTTAAGCTCAAGCTTAGGAGGCATCTTGTTTTCCTCAGAGGTTTTTAGAGGTTCCTCTAAATCAGGCTGGGTATCATCAAGGATATCATCTAGCCCTTTCTTGAGGCTTTCAGCCATGTTGACCTCTTCCACCAAGGAATCAATGAGGTGAATGCTTATACATTCCTCAGGAATGTCTGGGTGCTGCATAGCTTTGAAAGCATTTAGGACGAACTTTTCCTCATTGACTCTTAGGGTTACTTTCCCTTTTTCAACATCAATGAGGGTCCGTCCTGTAACTAGGAAAGGTCTTCCTAGGATAAGGGATGCACTCTTGTGCCTCTCCATGTCCAATACCACAAAGTCAGTGGGAAAGGCAAATGGTCTAACCTTGACAATCATGTCTTCAACTACTCTTGATGGTATCTTAATAAAACCATCAGCAAGTTGAAGGCACATGCAGGCTGGTTTAACGTCGTTAGTCAAACTAAGCTTCTTTATTAGTGAAGCAGGTATTAGGTTGATGCTTGCTCCAAGGTCACATAGAGCTGTTCTTGTACAAGCATCACATAGAGTGCATGGTATCATAAAGCTTACAAGGTCTTTAAGCTTCTCTGGTAAGCTGTTCTGAATGATTGCACTACATTCCTCTGTGAGGAGGACTATTTGTGTCTCTCTCCAATCCTTCTTATGACTTAGAATGTCCTTCATGTACTTTGCATAAGAAGGTATCTGTTCAAGAGCTTCTACAAAAGGGATCTTTATCTCTAATATTCTGAGATACTTCGCAAAGTGGGCAAATTGTATATCCCTTTCTTCTTGATAGAGTTCTTGAGGAAATGGCATCTTAGACTTATAATCATCAATCTTGGTTGATGGAGGCCAAATGCCGTGTCTGTTGGAAGGGGGGTTACTACCTTATTTAGCAAGGTTATTGTCATTAGGTGACTGACTTCCCTTGCTTGGGCATTCAACTCCCAAGTTGCTGCCCCGTAAAGCGTTTGAACGCCCATTTTCTGCCCTTTCCTGGCGTTCAACGCCAAGAGGGATATCTCTCTGGAGTTATCTTATGCAGAGACCTGGTTATCCTCTATGGGCTTTTCGGTTTTATTATACTGAGGTTGGTTGCTTCACGTTTTCCCATTCCTTAGTTAGATAGCCTGACATTCATCTGTTATCTGCTTAGATAACTACTACCTTATTTGACTCAACTGGGCTTCCACATTTTTGTTAGAATCCTGAGTGTCTCACAGAGCCTCTTGCAGTTTTAGCATTTGATGGGCAAGGGCTTGCAGTTGCTGCGTTAATAGGCCATCCTGCTCTGGAGGGTTAGGTTCAATAACTACTGCCTTAATCTCTCATTTTATAGAGGTCTCAGGAGATAAGTACATATGCTGATTAGTGGCAACTATCTCAATAAGCTATCGAGTCTCTCTAATGGTCTTTCTCATGTGCATGGAACCACTAGCAGAGTGATCCAAGGACATTCTAGCCATGTCTGAAAGCCCATAGTAGAAGATGTTTAACTGTACCCATTCTGAAAATATTTCAGTGGGACATTTTCTTAGCATTCTCCTATACTTCTCGCAGGCATCATAAAGAGATTCACCATCTCCTTGTTTGAAACCTTGGATGTCCAGTCTCAGCTGGTTCATCTTTCTTGGGGGAAAGTATTGGTTTAAAAACTTGTCCACTAAATGTTTCCAAGTTATTAAACTAGCTTTAGGCTGGTTATCCAACCATCTTTTTGCTTGGTCCTTTACTGCAAAAGAAAAAAGCAATAATCTGTAGACATCTTGGTCTACTCCCTTACTGTGTACTGTGTCAGCAATCTTTAAGAAATCTGCCAGGAATTCTGTAGGTTCTTCCTGAGGAAGCCAGAATACTGGCAGTTTTGCTGCATTAGAGTAATAAGTTGAGGGTTGAGTTCAAAGCTACTAGCTCTGATGTGAGGTATGCTAATACTTCTTTTATAGAAGTCAGCAGTGGGATTTGTATAAGATCCCAGAGTTCTCCTGAACTCCTCATTTTCACTTGGGCTCATGATGAAGGAAGGTAGAAGAAGAGGAAGAAGAAATAGGAAGAGAGAGAATAGAAGTGGTTAAGAAAAGATTTGAATTTAAAATTTTAAATTTGAAAATTAAATTTTGAATTTTGAAATTGAAATTTGAATTTGAAATTTGAAATTTTGAAATTTAAAATTTGAAATTTTGAAAATATTTGATTTTGAAAATTAAAAGTTGAAATTTAAATTTTGGATTTTGAAATTGAATTTTGAAATTTGAAATTTTAATTTTTGAAATTTTGAAAGTTGAAATCTTAAATTTGAAATAAGATAAGATTTTAAAAAAGATATGATTTTTTATTTTGAAAATATTTGATTTTTGAATTTTAAAATCCAAATAAGATAAGATAAAAAATTTTAAAATTAAAATATGAATTTTTTGTGTAAAATTTCGAAAATATAGTAAAAAGATAAGAAAAAATATTATTTTTTTGTTTTTGAATTTTATGATGAAAGAGAAAAACAAGTAAAAGACACAAGACTTAAAATTTTTAGATCTAATGCTCCTTGTTTTCAAAAATTTTTGGAGGGAAACACAAAGGAATACCAAACTTATAAATTTTGAGATCAAATACAAGGAAGACTCAAGAACACTTTGAATACTTACTAAGAACACTTTGAATACTAACAAGAATACAAAGAACAAAATTTAAAGACTCAAAGAACACAAGAACATAAAAAGAATACCAAACTTAAAATTTTTAGAGAAATAACAATAAATTTTCAAAAACTTAAAGAAAAATAATAAGAAGACACCAAACTTAAAAGTTGAAACAAGATTTAACCAAAGAAAAATTATTTTTAAAATTTTTTTTGAAAGAAGAACTGATAAGGGACAAAAATTTTAACAAAAACAAAAATAAAAGACTCAAACTAAGAACAAAAATTAAAAAAATAAAATAAAAATTATTTTTGAAAAGCTTTTAATTTTTTCAAAAATTTCAAGAAGAAGAAAATGAAAATAAAAGATTCAAATCAAAGTTATACTCTTGCAAATATCAAAGACTCTCAAACAGGAAGCTAAGTGATGAGCGGATAATTAATACGCTTTTTGGCATTGTTTTTAGGTAGTTTTTAGTAGGATCTAGCCACTTTTTGGGATGTTTTTATTAGTTTTTATGAAAAATTCATATTTCTGGATTTTACTATGAGTTTGTGTGTTTTTCTGTAATTTCAGATATTTTCTGGCTGAAATTGAGGGACCTGAGCACAAATCTGATTCAGAGGCTGAAAAAGGACTACAGTTGCTGTTGGATTCTGACCTCCATGCACTCGAAGTGGCTTTTCTGGAGCTAAAGAACTCCAAATGGTGCGTTCTTAATAGCGTTGGAAAGTAGACATCCAGGGCTTTACAGCAATATATAATAGTCTATACTTTACTCGAGTTTTGACGACGCAAACTGGCGTTCAAACGCCCCTTCTCTGCCCTATTCTAAAGTTAAACGCCAGAAACAAGTTACAAGTTAGAGTTAAACGCCCAAACTGGCATAAAAGTTGGCGTTTAACTCCAAGAGAAGCCTCTACATGTGTAAAGCTCAATGCTCAACCCAAGCACACACCAAGTGGGCCCCGGAAGTGGATTTCTGCATCATTTACCTATTTCTGTAAACCCTAGTAGCTAGTTTCATTATAAATAGGACCTATTACTATTGTATTCGACATTCTGGATTATATATTTTCATATTTGGGGGGGGGGGGCTGCCCATTCGGCCATGCCTAGACCTTCATCACTTATGTATTTTCAACGGTGGAGTTTCTACACACCATAGATTACGGTGTGGAGCTCTGCTGTTCCTCGAGTATTAATGCAAAGTACTACTATTTTCTATTCAATTCATGCCTATTCTTATTCTAAGATATCCATTCGCACCCAAGAACATGATGAATGTGATGATTATGTGACACTCATCACCATTCTCACTTATGAACGCGTGATTGACAACCACTTCCGTTCTACATGAAGACAAGCTTGGATGTATATCTCTTGGGTTTCTAATCAATGATTCACATCGACTCCCCTCTGACAATGGGGCATTTGAATCGGAGATTAGAATTTTCGTGGTATAGGCTAAAATCCACTTGCAGCATTCTTGAGATCCGGAAAGTCTAAACCTTGTCTGTGGTATTCCGAGTAGGATCTGGGATGGGATGACTGTGACGAGCTTCAAACTCGTGACTGTAGGGCGTGGTGACAGACGCAAAAGGATAGTAAATCCTATTCCTACACGATCGAGAACCAACAGCTGATTAGCCATACGATATCCTTGCATGGTATTTTTCATCCAAGACGAGAAATCCGACAGTTGATTAGCCATACAGAAATCATAGAGGACCATTTTCACTGAGAGGATGGGAAGTATTCATTGACAACGGTGACACCCAACATACAGCTTGCCATAGAAAGGAGTATGAAGGATTGGATGAAGGCAGTAGGAAAGCAGAGATTCAAGAGGGATAAAGCATCTCCAAACACTTATCTGAAATTCCCACCAATGATTTACATAAGTATCTCTATCTTTATTTTACGTTTTACTTATCTTTTAATTATTAAAACTCTATAACCATTTGAATCTGCCTGACTGAGATTTACAAGGTGACCATAGCTTGCTTCAAGCCGACAATCTCCGTGGGATCGACCCTTACTCACGTAAGATTTATTACTTGGACGACCCAGTGCACTTGCTGGTTAGTTGTGTGAAGTTGTGAACAAATAGTGATATTACAATTGTGCATACCAAGTTGTTGGCGCCATTGAGATCACAATTTTGTGCATGAGGTTTTTGGCACCGTTGCCGGAGATTGTTCGAGTTTGGACAACAGACGGTTCATCTTGTTGCTCAGATTAGGTAATTTTTATTTTCCTTTCAAAAAGTTTTCAAAAATCTTTCAAATTTTTTTTCTTTCTTTTCGTTTTTCCAAAATTTTTTTTTGAAAAATTCAAAAAAATTTATAAAATCATAAAAATAAAAAATATTTCATGGTTCTTGTTTGAATCTAGGGCCAAATTTTAAGTTTGGTGTCAATTGCATGATTTTAATTGTCTTGCAATTTTCAAAACACATGCATTGTGTTCTTGATGATTTTCAAGTCGTTCTTGATGAATTGCCTTGTTTGATCTTTATGATTTGCACTGCATGATGTTCTACATATGCTTTCTTGCATTCATATGGCCAAACATGAGAAAGTTCTAAGTTTGGTGTCCTCCATGTTTTCTTCCATTAAGAGAACTGAGTTCTTGATGTTCATCTTGATCTTCAAGATTGTTTTTGGTGTTCATCTTGACGTTCATAATGTTCTTGCATATATCTTATGTTTTGATCCAAGAATTATATGTTTCGACTCATTTTGTTGTTTTTCAAAATTGAAAACATATCTTCTTGAATAAAGGATTTAGCAAAATGAAGATCCAAGAACATAAAGCAGAGGAATTACAGAGAAAAAGCTGGGCGTTCAAAATGCCCAGTAAAGAAGGAAAACTGGCGTTTAAACGCCAGCCAGGGTACCTGGCTGGATGTTTAAACGCCCAAACCATGCAGCAATTGGGCGTTAAATGCCCAAAACATGCTGCTCCTGGGCGTTTAACGCCAGGATGACACAAGGAGAGGAATTTTGTTTTCAAATCAAATCTTTTTCAAATCTTCATATTTTTTCAAAATCAAATCTTTTTCAAATCAAATATTTTCAATCATATCTTTTTCAAAATCATATCTTTTCAAACATATCTTTTTCAAAAATCAAATCTTTTCCTCATATTTTCAAAAATCTTGATTCAAAAATTTCAAGTTTGTTACTTTCTTGTTAAGAGAGATTCAATATTTAACTTTTTTAAAATCATATCTTTTAGTTTTTTGTTAATCAAGTCATTAACTTTTTTAAAGGTCAAATCTTGTTAATTTTATCTTTTCAACCATATCTTTTTAAATATCTTTTTCAAATCACATTTTTTTAAATTCTAATTTCAAAATCTTTTTATAACTTCTTATCTTTTTCAACTTTATTTCTTATCTTTTTCAAAACCACAACCAATTTTTCAAAAATTTATTTTAAATTTTATTCTTTTTATTTTCGAAAATTCTCCCCCCTCTCTTATCTTTTTCTATTTAAACACTAACATTCCTCCTCCATTGTCAATTCGAACTCTATCTCTCTTTGTGTGTTCGAATTCTTCCTTACCTACCTCATCCTTCCATTCTTGTTTTCCTCTGACACCTCAAGGAATTTCTATACTGTGACATAGAGAACTCCATATTTTCTTTGTTTTCTTCTATTTCATATGAGCAAGAATAAAGATAAAGGCATACTTGTTGAAGCTGATCCTAAACCTGAAAGGACTCTTAAGAGGAAGCTAAGAGCAGCTAAAGCACAAAACTCTGAAAAGGACCTCACTGAAATTTTCGAAAAGGAAGCAGCAAAAGAAACAATTATGGCCGAACGAATCAATAATGCAAGGAAGATGCTTGGTGATTTTACTACACCAACTTCCGACTTCTATGAAAGAAGCATCTCAATCCCTGCCATAAGAGCAAATAATTTTGAGCTAAAGCCTCAATTAGTTTCTCTACTGCAACAGAACTGCAAGTTTCATGGACTTCCATCAGAAGATTCTTATCAGTTTTTAACTGAGTTCTTGCAGATCTGTGATACTGTTAAGACCAATGGAGTTGATCCTGAGGTCTACAAGCTTATGCTTTTCCCTTTTGCTGTAAGGGACAGAGCTAGAACATGGTTAGACTCACAACCTAGAGATAGCCTGGACTCTTGGGATAAGCTGGTCACAGATTTCTTAGCCAAGTTCTTTCCTCCTCAAAAACTGAGCAAGCTTAGAGTGGATGTTCAGAGCTTCAGACAAAAAGATGGTGAGTGCCTCTATGAAGCTTGGGAAAGATACAAGCAACTGACCAAAAAGTGTCCTTCTGACATGCTTTCAGAATGGACCACATTAAATATATTCCATGATGGTCTGTCTGAATTTTCCAAGATGTCACTGGACCACTCTGCAGGTGGATCTATTCACCTAAAGAAAATGCCTGCAGAAGCTCAGGAACTTATTGAAATGGTTACAAATAACCAGTTCATGTATACCTCTGAGAGGAATCCTGTGAGTAATGGGACGCCTCAAAAGAGAGGAGTTCTTGAAATTGATGCTCTGAATGCCATACTGGCTCAGAACAAAATATTGACCCAACAAGTCAATATGATCTCTCAGAGTATGAATGGATTGCAAAATGCATCCAACAGTGCTAAAGAAGCATCTTCTGAAGAAGAAGCTTATAATCATGAGAACCCTGCAATGGCAGAGGTGAATTATATGGGTGAAGCCTTTGGCAACACCTATAATCCTTCATGGAAAAATCATCCAATTTTTTCATGGAAGGATCAACAGAAGCAAGGCTTCAATAATAACAATGGTGGAAGAAACAGGTTTAGCAATAGCAAACCTTTCCCATCATCATCTCAGCAACAGATAGAGCATTCTGAGCAGAATCCTTCTAACTTAGCAAACATAGTCTCTGATCTATCTTAGGCCACTCTTAGTTTCATGACTGAAACAATATCCTCCATTAGAAATTTGGAGGCACAAGTGGGCCAGCTGAGTAAAAGGGTTACTGAAACTCCTCCTAGCACTCTCCCAAGAAAAACAGAAGAGAATCCCAAAGGAGAGTGCAAGGCCATTGATATAATCAACATGGCCGAAACCTTAGAGGAGGAGGAGGACGTGAATCCCAATGAGTAAAACCTCTAGGAACATCCAGTGGCCAGTAAGGAATACCCTAATGAGGAACCAAAGGAATCTGAGGCTCATACAGAGATCATAGAGATTCCCTTGGATCTCATTTTACCATTCATGAGCTCTGATAACTATTCATCTTCTGAAGAAGATGAAGACATTGTTGAAGGGCAAGTTGCCCAATATTTAGGAGCAATCATGAAGCTGAATGCCAAGCTATTTAGTAATGAGACTTGGGAAGAAGAGCTTCCCTTGCTCACCAATGAACTGAATACATTGGTTCAGCAAAATTTACCTCAAAAGAAACAGGATCCTGGTAAATTCTTAATACCCTGTACCATAGGCACCATGACCTTTGAAAAAGATCTGTGTGACCTGGGGTCAGGGATAAACATGATGCCGCTCTCTGTAATGGAGAAACTGGGAATCTATGAGGTACAGGTTGCCAAATTCTCATCGGAGATGGCAGATAAATCTATAAAAAAGGCTTATGGACTAGTAGAGGACGTGCTAGTGAAGGTTGAAGGTCTTTACTTCCCTGCTGATTTCATAATCCTAGACACTAGGAGGGATGAGGATGAATCCATCATCCTTGGAAGACCCTTCCTAGCCACAGCAAGAGCTGTGATTGATGTTGACAGAGGAGAGTTGATCCTTCATGTGAATGAAGAATGCCTTATAGTAAAGACTCAAGGTTCTTCATCTGTAACCATGGAGAGTAAGCATAAAGAGCTTCTCCTAGTACAGAGTCAAACAGAGCCCTCACATTCAAACTCTAAGTTTGGTGTTGGGAGGCCACAACCAAACTCTAAGTTTGGTGTTGAAAGATCTCAACCATACTCTGATCATCTGTGAGACTCCATGAGAGCTCACTGTCAAGCTATTGACATTAAAAAAGTGCTTATTGTGAGGCAACCCAATTTTATTTTAATCTATATTATTTTTTTTCTTTTAGGTTGATGATCATGTGAAGTCACAAAGACAATTACAAAAATAAAGAAAAAATATCAAAAACAGCATTGAAAATAGCACACCCTGGAGGAAGGACTTACTGGCGTTTAAACGCCAGTAAGGGGAGCAAAATGGGCTTTTAAACGCCCAATCTGGCACCTTTCTGGGCGTTTAAATGCCAGAATAGGGCACTGGTGCACGAAATTGTGATCTCAATGGCGCCAATAGCTTGGTACGCACAATTGTAATATCACTTTTTTTCACAGCTTCGCACAACTAACCAGCAAGTGCACTGGGTCGTCCAAGTAATAAACCTTACATGAGTAAGGGTCGATCCCACGGAGATTGTCGGCTTTAAGCAAGCTATGATCACCTTGTAAATCTCAGTCAGGCAGATTAAAATGGGTTATGGAGTTTTGATAATTAAAAGATAAATAGAACATAAAATAAAGATAGAAATACTTATGTAAATCGTTGGTGGGAATTTCAGATGAGTGTATGGAAATGCTTTATCGCTCTTGAATCTCTGCTTTCCTACTGCCTTAATCCAATCCTTCATACTCCTTTCTATGACAAGCTGTATGTAGGGCGTCACCGTTGTCAATGGCTACATCCCATCCTCTCAGTGAAAAAGGTCCTCTATGGTTTCCCGCATGGCTAATCAGCTGTTGGTTCTCGATCATGTAGGAATAGGATTTACTATCCTTTTGTGTCTGTCACCACGCCCTACAGTCGCAAGTTTGAAGCTCGTCACAGTCATCCCATCCCAGATCCTACTCGGAATACCACAGACAAGGTTTAGACTTTCCGGATCTCAAGAATGCTGCCAATGGATTCTAGCTTATACCACAAAGGCTCTGATCTCACGGAATGGAGGGCTCTATTGTCAGGAGAGGCAAGCATGCATCATGGACTAGGAATCCAAGAGATACACACTCTAGCTTTCGCAGGTAGAACGGAAGTGTTTGTCAGGCACGCGTTCATAAGTGAGAATGGTGATGAGTGTCACGGATCATCACATTCATTAGGTTGATGTGCGAATGAATATCTTAGAATGAGAATAAGCATGAATTGAATAGAAAACAGTAGTAATTGCATTAATACTTGAGGAACAACAGAGCTCCACACCCTTAATCTATGGTGTGTAGAAACTCCACCGTTGAAAATACATAAGTGATAGAGGACCAGGCATGGCTGTGAGGCCAGCCCCCAAAACGTGATCAAAGGATCAAAAGATAATCCAAAGATAGATACCAAGATGAAAATACAATAGTAAAAAGTCCTATTTATACTAGACTAGTTACTAGGGGTACATAATTGAGTAAATGATGCAGAAATCCACTTCCGGGCCCACTTGGTGTGTGCTTAGGCTGAGCATTGAAGCTTTCACGTGTAGAGGTTTTTCTTGGAGTTAAACGCTAGTTTGAAACTTGTTTCTGGCGTTTAACTTTGCTTTGCAACTTTTTTCTGGCGTTTAACACCAGAATAGGGCAGAAAGCTGGCGTTAAACGCCAGTTCGCGTCGTCTAGACTCAAGCAAAGTATAGACTATTATATATTGCTGAAAAGCCCTGGATGTCTACTTTCCAACACAATTGAGAGCGCGCCATTTGAACTCCTCTAGCTCCAAAAATTTCATTTCGAGTGCAGGGAGGTCAGAATCCAACAGCATCAGCAGTCCTTTGTCAGCCTCTGAATCAGATTTTTGCTCAAGTCCCTCAATTTCAGCCAGAAAATACCTGAAATCATAAAAAAACACACAAACTCATAGTAAAGTCCAGAAATGTAGATTTTTCTTAAAAAACTAATAAAAATATTCTAAAAAGTAACTAAATCATACAAAAAACTATATAAAAATAATGCCAAAAAGCGTATAAATTATCCGCTCATCACAACACCAAACTTAAATTGTTGCTTGTCCCCAAGCAACTGAAAACAAAATAGGATAAAAAGAAGAGAATATACAATGAATCTCACAATATCAATGAAACTTAGTCACAATGAGATGAGCGGGGCTAGTAGCTTTTTGCTTCTGAACAGTTTTGGCATCTCACTTTTTCCTTTGAAGTTCAGAATGATTGGCATCTATAGGAACTCAGAATTTTAGATAGTGTCATTGATTCTTCTAGTTAAGTATGTTGATTCTTGAACACAACTACTTTATGAGTCTTGGCCGTGGCCCTAAGCACTTTGTTTTCCAATATTACCACCGGATACATAAATGCTATAGACACATAACTGGGTGAACCTTTTCAGATTGTGACTCAGCTTTGCTAAAGTTACCAGTTAAAGGTATCCAGAGTTTTTAAGCACACTCTTTTTGCTTTAGATCATGACTTTAACCACTCAGTCTCATGCTTTTCACTTGGACCTTCATGACACAAGCACAAGGTTAGGGACAGCTTGATTTAGCTGCTTAGGCCTGGATTTTATTTCCTTGGGCCCTCCTATCCATTAATGCTCAAAACCTTGGATCCTTTTTACCCTTGCCTTTTGGTTTTAAGGGCTATTGGCTTTTTCTGCTTGCTTTTTTCTTTTTCTTTCTCTATTTTTTTGCCATTTTTTTCTTTTTTCACTGCTTTTTCTTACTTCAAGAGTCAATTTCATGATTTTTCAGATTATCAATAACATTTCTCTTTGTTCATCATTCTTTCAAGAGCCAACAATTTTTAACATTCATAAACTTCACTATAAAAAATATGCACTGTTCAAGCATTCATTCAGAAAACAAAAAGTATTGCCACCACATCAAAATAATTAAACTAATTTCAAGATAAAATTTGAAATCCAAGTACTTCTTGTTCTTTTGTAATTAAGCACATTTTTTTATTTAAGAGAGGTGAAGGATTCATGGAATTATTTATAGCTTTAAGACATAGACACTAGACACTAATGATCATGTAATGAAGACACAAACATAGACAAACATGAAGCTCAAAAACCGAAAATAGAAAATAAATAGACAAGGAAATTAAGGAATGAGTCCACCTTAGTGTGGGTGGTGTCTTCCTCTTGAAGAACCAATGGAATGCCTAAGCTCCTCTATGTCTCTTCCTTGCCTTTGTTGCTCCTCCCTCATAGCTCTTTGATCTTCTCTAATCTCATGGAGAATGATGGAGTGCTCTTGGTGCTCCACCCTTAGTTGGTCCATGTTGTAACTCAAGCCTTCCAAGGAGGTGTTGAGTTGTTCCCAATAGTTGTGTGGAGGAAATTGCATCCCTTGAGGCATCTCAGGAATTTCTTGATGAGGATCTTCCTCATGCTCTTGTTGAGACACATGAAGAGGCTCTCTTGTTTGCTCCATCCTTTTTTTAGTGATGGGCTTGTCCTCTTCAATGAGGATGTCTCCTTCTATGTCAACCCCAGCTAAGTTGCATAGATGACAAATGAGATGAGAAAAGGCTAACCTTGCCAAAGTGGATGACTTGTCAGCCACCTTGTAGAGTTCTAGAGGTATGATCTCATGAACTTCCACTTCCTCCCCAATCATGATACTATAGATCATGATGGCCCGATCCACAGTCACTTCAGATCGGTTTCTAGTAGGGATGATAGAGCGTTGGATGAACTCCAACCATCCTCTAGCCACAGGCTTAAGGTCTGGTCTTCTCAGTTGAACCAGATTTTCTCTTGAGTCTCTTTTCCATTGAGCTCTTTCTACACATATGTCCATGAGGACTTGGTCCAACCTTTGATCAAAGTTGACCCTTCTAGTGTAGGGGCGTGCGTTTTCTTGTCTAATTGGCAAGTGGAACGCCAACCTTACATTTTCCGGACTGAAATCTAAGTATTTCCCCCGAACCATTATAAGCCAATTCTTTGGATTCAGGTTCATACTTTGATCATGGTTCCTAGTGATCCATGCATTGGCATAAACTCTTGAACCATTAAGATTTTGACTTGTTGAATGAGGTTGGTAAGAACTTCCCAACCTTTTCTTCAGATTTCATGTCGGATCTTCGGATACTCATTTTTCTTGAGCATGAAAGGGACCTCAGGGATCACCTTCTTCTTGGCCACAACTTTATAGAAGTGGTCTTGATGGACCTTTGAGATGAATCTCTCCATCTCCCATGACTCAGAGGTGGAAGCTTTTGCCTTTCCTTTCCTCTTTCTAGAGGTTTCTCTGGGTTTAAGTGCCATAAATGGTTATGGAAAAACAAAAAGCAATGCTTTTACCACACCAAACTTAAAAGGTTGCTCGTCCTCGAGCAAAAGAAGAAAGAAAGAGGGGGAAGACGAAGAAAAATGGAGGAGATGGAGGAAGAAGTGAATTTGGCCAAGAGGGGGGAGAGGTGTATGTATTGTGTGAAAATGAAGATGTAGTGAGGGGTTTATATAGGGGTGAGGGAAGGGTTGGGTTTCGGCCATTAGGGTTGGGTTTGGGAGGGAAAAGTGTTTGAATTTGAAAGTGGGGTAGGTGGGGTTTTGGGGAAGAGATATGGAGGTGATTGGTGAAGATGTGATTTAGGAAGAGTGAATGAGTTGATTGGTGAGGGGTATTTAGGGAAGAGTGTTGTGGGAGGGTAGGTGGAGATCTTGTGGGGTTCACAGATCCTGAGGGGTCAAAGATTGCATCCCTGCTCCTTTTAGGTGTGCTAAACGCCCTTGCTGTGCAATCTTGGCGTTTAACGCCAGATTGCTACTTGTTTCTGGCGTTAAAACACCATCCTTTATTCCTTTCCTGGCGTTAAACGCCAGGCTACAACCTATTTCTGGCGTTTAACGCCAGATTGTAGCCTGTTTCTGGCGTTTAACGCCAGTCTGGTGCTTATTTCTGGCGTTTAATTCCCAGAATGGTGCCAGACTGGGCGTTAAACGCCCATTCTGCTACCCTAACTGGCGTTTAAACGCCAGTAAGTTCCTCCTCCAGGGTGTACTATTTTTAATGCTATTTTTATTTTTCTTGAATTTTTGCAATTATTTTTGTGACTCCACATGATCATCAACCTAAAAAAAAAAAGGAAAATACATAGATAAATAAAATTGGGTTACCTCCCAATAGGCACTTCTTTAATGTCAATAGCTTGACAGTGGGCTCTCATGGAGCCTCACAGATGTTCAGAGCATTGTTGGGACCTCCCAACACCAAACTTAGAGTTTGAATGTGGGGGTTCAATACCAAACATAGAGTTTGGTTGTGGCCTCCCAACACCAAACTTAGAGTTTGATTGTGGGGGTTTTGGTTGACTCTGTATTGAGAAAAGCTTTTCTTGCTTCCTCTCCATGGTTACAGAGGGAGATCCTTGAGTTTTAAACACAAGGTAGTCCTTATTCAATTGAAGGACCAACTCTCCTCTGTCCACATCAATCACAGCTTTTGCTGTGGCTAGGAAGTGTCTTCCAGGGATGATAAATTCATCCTTATCCTTCCCAGTGTCTAGGATTATGAAATTAGCAGGGATTTAAAGGCCTTTGACCTTTACTAGCACGTCCTCTACCTGTCTATAAGCCTTTTTCATGGATTTGTCTGCCATCACTAATGAGAATGTGGCAACCTATACCTCAAAGATTTCCAGTTTCTCCATTACAGAAAGTGGCATTAAGTTTATGCCTAACCCCAGGTCACACAGAGCGTTCTCAAAGGTCATGGTGTCTATGGTACAGGGAATTAGGTATTTACCAGGATCCTGTTTCTTTTGAGGTAACGTGTGCTGAACCCAGGTATTCAGTTCATTAATGAGCAATGGAGGCTCATCCTCCCAAGTCTCATTACTAAATAGTTTGGCATTCAGCTTCATGATTGCTCCTAAATACTGGGCAACTTGCCCTTCAACAATGTCTTCATCTTCTTCAGAAGATGAATAGTCATCAGAGCTCATGAATGGTAAAAAGAGGTTCAATGGAATCTCTATGGTCTCTAGATGAGCTTCAAATTCCTTAGGTTCCTCAATTGGGAACTCCTTTTTGTCCAGAGGACATCCCAGGAGGTCTTCCTCACTGGGATTCACGTCCTCTTCCTCCTTTGTGCATTCGGCCACACCAAGCAAGGTTATGGCATTGCACTCTCTTTTTGGGTTCTCTTCTGTATTGCTTGGGAGAGTACTAGGAGGAGTTTCGGTGACTTTTTTACTCAGTTGGCCCACTTGTGCCTCCAAATTTCTAATGGAGGACCTTGTTTCATTCATGAAACTTAGAGTGGCCTTAGATAGATCAGAGACTATGTTTGATAAGGTAGAAGGGCTCTATTCAAAATTCTCTATCTGTTGCTGAGAGGATGATGGAAAAGGCTTGCTATTGCTAAACCTGTTTCTTCCACCATTATTAAAGCCTTGTTAGGGATTTTGTTGATCCTTCCATGAAAAATTTGGATGATTTCTCCATGAGGGATTATAGGTGTTTCCATAGACTTCACCTATGTAATTCACCTATGCCATTGCAGGGTTATCAGGATCATAGGCTTCTTCTTCAGAAGATGCCTCTTTCATACTATTGGATGCATTTTGCAATCCATTCAGACTCTGAGAAATCATATTGACTTGTTGAGTCAACATTTTGTTCTGAGCTAATATGGCATTTAGAGCATCAATTTTAAGAACTCCCTTCCTTTGAGGCGTCCTATTATTCACAGGACTCCTTTCGGAAATGTACATGAATTAGTTATTTGCAACCATGTCAATGAGTTCCTGAGCTTCTGCAGGCGTTTTCTTCAGGTGAATAGATCTACCTGCAGAATGGTCCAATGACATCTTAGACAATTCAGACAGACCATCATAGAATATATCCAAGATGGTCCATTCTGAAAGCATGTCAGAAGGACACTTTTTGGTCAGTTACTTGTATCTCTCCCATGCTTTATAGAGAGATTCACCTTCTTTCTGTCTGAAGGTTTGAACATCCACTCTAAGCTTGCTAAGCTTTTGAGGAGGAAAGAACTTGGCTAAGAAAGTCGTGACCAGCTTATCCTAAGAGTTCAGGCTATCTTTAGGCTGAGAGTTCAACCACACTCTAGCTCTGTTTCTTACAGCAAAAGTGAAAAGCATAAGCTTATAGACCTCAGGATCAACTCCATTGGTCTTAACAGTATCACAGATCTGCAAGAATTCAGTTAAGAACTGAAAAGGATCTTCTGATGGAAGTCCATGAAACTTGCAATTCTGTTGTATCAGAGAAACTAATTGAGGCTTTAGCTCAAAATTTTTTGCTCCAATGGCAGGGATTGAGATGCTTCTTCCATGGAGGTTGGAATTTGGTGCAGTAAAGTCACCAAGCATCTTCCTTGCATTGTTGTTGGGTTCGGCCATCTTCTCTTAGCTTCTTCTTCAGAGTCCTTTCAGGTTCAGGATCTGCTTCAACAAGAATGTCCTTGTCCTTGCTCCTACTCATATGAAAAAAAAGAGAACAGAAAAGAAAAAAAATCCTCTATGTCACAGTATAGAGATTCTTTTATGTGAGTAAAAGAAGAAAAGAATAGAAGAAGGAGAAGAGAAAAACTCGAACACAGAGAGGAAGAGAGGGTTCGAATTTTAAGATGAAGAGAAGTGTTAGTAAATGAATAAATAAATAGAAGGAGATGAGAGAGAGGAGAAAATTCGAAAATAATTTTTGAAAAAAGGTTAGTGATTTTCAAAAATTAAGAGAAGAAATAAAATTAAAATTAAAATTTGAAACAATTAGTTAAATAAAAAGATTTTTGAAAAAGAGGAAGGTGATTTTCGAAAATTAGGGAGAGAAAAGTAGTTAGGTGGTTTTGAAAAAAATAAGAAACAAACAAAAAGTCAATTAGTTAGTTGAAAAAGATTTGAAAATCAATTTTGAAAAGATAAGAAGTTAGAAAAGATTTTGAAATTAAAGTTTGAAAAAGATATGATTTGAAAAAGATATGATTAAAAAGATATGATTGAAAAGATATTTTGAAAAAGATTCGAAAAGGAAATTAAAAAGATTTGATTTTTAAAATTGATGACTTGACTAACAAGAAACTAAATGATATGATTCTAGAAATTAAAGATTGAACCTTTCTTAACAAGAAAGTAACAAACTTCAAATTTTTGAATCAATTACATTAATTGTTAGTAAAGTTTTTGAAAATCATGAAATAAAGATAAGAAAAAGATTTTGAAAATCAATTTTAAAAATTTTTGAAAATACTAAGAAAAAATAAAAAAAGATTTGATTTTTTTTAAAAAAATTTTGAAAAGATAAGATTTTTGAAAATGAAATCTTGACTTGACTAAAAAGAAAACAACTTATTTTAAAAATTTTTGACTAAGTCAACCCAAAGATTTCAAAAATTTATGAGACAAATAAGGGAAAGATATTTTTTATTTTTGAATTTTTAATGAGGAGAGAGAAAAACACAAATATGACCCATAACATGAAAATTTTGTATCAAAACCAATGATGCATGCAAGAACACTATGAATGTCAAGATGGACACCAAGAATACTTTGAAGATCGTGATGAACACCAAGACTTATTTTTGAAAAATTTTCAAGAAAAGAAAAACATGCAAGACATCAAGCTTATAAATTTTTAATATTTAGACACTAAGAATTCAAAAATGCATATGAAAAACAAGAAAAGACACAAAACAATAAAATGTAAAGATCAAACAAGAAGACTTGTCAAGAACAACTTGAAGATCATGAAGAATGCAATGCATGAAATTTTTGAAAAAAATTTAGAAAATTAAAAATATGCAATTGACACCAAACTTAAAAATTGACACTAGACTCAAACAAGAAACACAAAATATTTTTTATTTTTATGATTTTATTAATTTTTTTGTATTTTTTTCGAAAAGTATTTTGGAAAAATGAAAAAGAAGAAAAATTTTTGAAAGATTTTTGAAAACTTTTTGAAAATAAAATAATGGTTAAAACAAGAAGAAAATTACCTAATCTGAGCAATAAGATGAACCGTCAGTTGTCCAAACTCGAACAATCCCCGGCAACGGCACCAAAAACTTGGTGCACGAAATTGTGATCTCAATGGTGCCAACAGCTTGGTACGCACAATTGTAATATCACTCTTTTTCACAACTTCGCACAACTAACCAGCAAGTGCACTGGGTCGTCCAAGTAATAAACATTACGTGTGTAAGGGTCGATCCCACGGAGATTGTCGGCTTGAAGCAAGCTATGGTCACCTTGTAAATCTTAGTCAGGCGGATTAAAATGGGTTATGGAGTTTTGATAATTAAAAGATAAATAGAACGTAAAATAAAGATAGAAATACTTATGTAAATCATTGGTGGGAATTTCAGATGAGTGTATGGAGATGCTTTATCCCTCTTGAATCTCTGCTTTTCTACTGCCTTCATCCAATCATTCATACTCCTTTCTATGGCAAGCTGTATGTAGAACGTCACCGTTGTCAATGGCTACTTCCCATCCTCTCAGTGAAAAAGGTCCTCTATGGTTTCCCACATGGCTAATCAGCTGTTAGTTCTCGATTGTGTAGGAATTGGATTTACTATCCTTTTGCATCTGTCACCATGCCCTACAGTCGCGAGTTTGATGCTCGTCACAGTCATCCCATCCCAGATCCTACTCGGAATACCATAGACAAGGTTTAGACTTTCCGGATCTCAAGAATGCTGCCAATGGGTTCTAGCTTATACCCCGAAGACTCTGATCTCACGGAATGGAGGGCTCTGATGTCAGGAGAGGCAACTGAAGAACGAAACTCTCGCGCGATCTAGAATTTTCACAACTAAATTCCCGTTGTAAGTATAGCTTCTAGACCGACAAGAATTCCTTTCTTACAAAAGTTTTGGTTGTCACAAGTAACAAACCCCTGATAAAATTGATAACCGAAGTATTTAAACCTCGGGTCATCTTCTCAAGAAATTGCAGAGAGGTGTTCTTATTATTGGTTATGCAAAAGTATATTTTGGGGTTTTCAAAAGGTTTGAACAAGTAACTTAATTGATAAGAAAAATAAATTAACAATTAATAAAACTCTTGGCAAGGTATGAGAATTAGAATTCCTATCCTAGTTATCCTTATTAGTGATGATGAAAATTATATTTTTGCTTCCACTAGGTCAAGTGGTTAGATCAATTTAACACCTAAAGTCCTAGTCAACTCCTAAGGAAAGACTAGAGTTATAGGAGTCTAAATCAATCAGCAAAGATATTAATTATCAATCACGATGAGTTTGACAACTCAAAAGTTACCAATTAATCAACCAAAGCCAAGAATATAGAAAGCTAAATAAAAATCATATAATTAAAATACCTCAAATTTAAATAGAAAATTAATCTAAACATAAAGAGTTCATAAACCAAATTGAGAAAATAAATAAAAGGAACATTGAACCTGTGATTGAAGAAGATGAAATCCTAATTCTTTTAAGAGGAATCCTAATCCTAAATCCTAAGAGAAAGGAGAGAACCTCTCTCTCTAAAAACTACATCTAAACCTAAAATTGTGTGTATGATCTAATATCTTGAGTCTCTGCATGTTCCCTGACTTTAATCTGTGTTTTTGGGCCAAAATCTGGGTCAAAATGCGGCCCAAAATCGTCTTCAGCGTATTCTGTAATTTCTGTAGATCGCGCATTTCACGCGGACACGTCGGTCACGCATACGCGTCATTCAGCGATTTTTCTCTCCACGCGTACGCGTCAGGCACGCACTCGCATTATTTGCGCGAATTCCAATCCACAGTACGCGTCAGGCACGCGAGCGCATCGCTGCGATTTCCTCCATTTCGCGCGGTCGCGTGAGCCATGCGTCCGCGTCGCTTCTCGCTGGTCATCTCTTTAATTTCTTGTGTTCCTTCCATTTTTGCAAGCTTCCTCTCCATTTTCTAAGCTATTTCTGCCCTATAAAGCCTGAAACACTTAACGCACAGATCATGGCATCGAATGGTATAAAAGAGAAATTAAAATACACAATGTAAAGCTTTAGGAAGCAAGTTTTCAATCATAGAATAAATTTGGGAAGGAATTGTAATATCATGCAATTCATATGAATAAGTGGGTGACAAGCTGATAAAAACCACTCAATTTAGCACAAGACAAACCATAAAATAATGGTTTATTAGCAACCATGCATCGTGGACTAGGAATCCAAGCGATACACACTCTAGCTTTCGCAGGTAGAACGGAAGTGTTTGTCAGGCACGCGTTCATAATTGAGAATGGTGATAAGTGTCACGGATCATCACATTCATCAGGTTGATGTGCGAATGAATATCTTAGAATGAGAATAAGCATGAATTGAATAGAAACAGTAGTAATTGCATTAATACTTGAGGAACAACAGAGCTCCACACCCTTAATCAATGGTATGTAGAAACTCCACCGTTGAAAATACATAAGTGATAGAGGTCCAGGCATGGCCGTGAGGCCAGCCCCAAAAACATGATCAAAGGATCAAAAGATAATCCAAAGATAGATACCAAGATGAAAATACAATAGTAAAAAGTCCTATTTATACTAGACTAGTTACTAGGGGTACAAAATTGAGTAAATGACGCAGAAATCCACTTCCGGGCTCACTTGGTGTATGCTTGGGCTGAGCATTGAAGCTTTCACATGTAGAGGTCTTTCTTGGAGTTAAACGCCAGTTTGTAACTTGTTTCTGGCGTTTAACTCTGCTTTGCAACTTGTTTCTGGCGTTTAATACCAGAATAGGGCAGAAAGCTGGCGTTAAACGCCAGTTCACGTCGTCTACACTCGGACAAAGTATGGACTATTATATATTGCTGGAAAGCTCTAGATGTCTAAGTTCCAACGAAATTGAGAGCGCGCCATTTAGACTATTGTAGCTCTAAAAATTTCATTTCGAGTGCAGGAAGGTCAGAATCCAACAGCATCAGCAGTCCTTTGTCAGCCTCTGAATAAGATTTTTGCTCAGGTCCCTCAATTTCAGCCAGAAAATACCTGAAATCACAAAAAAATACACAAACTCATAGTAAAGTCCAGAAATGTGAATTTTGCTTAAAAACTAATAAAAATATACTAAAAAGTAACTAAATCATACTAAAAACTATATAAAAATATTGCCAAAAAGCGTATAAATTATCCGCTCATCAGGCACCAGACTGGCATTTAAACGCCAGAACAGGGCAACAAACTGGCCTCTAGACGCCAAAACAGGAACGAAAACTCGTGTTTAAACGCCAGAACAGGGCAGCAGACTGGCGTTGAAACGCCAGAATTACACTCTAAGGCGTTTTGAACGCCCAATTGGAGCAGGGATGAGAATTTCTTGACCCCTCAAGATCTGTGGACCCCACAGGATCCCCATCAACCTCAACTTACTCTCTTTTCTCTTCACACCTTTCTACAACACTCTACCCCAAATACCCTTTACCAATCACCTCCATATCGCTTCCCCAAATACCCTTCACCAATCACTTCCTTAACTCTTCCCCAAAAACCCCCACCAACCTTCAAAATTCAAAACCATTTTCCTCCCAAACCCACCCAAACCTTTCGGCCACTCTCCTTCCCTTTTCCTATAAATACCCCTCTCCACTCCTTCATTTTCATACATCATACACACATTCCCCTCCCCTTTGCCGAAACACATACACCTTCCATGTCCTCCATTTTCTTCTTCTTCTACATCTTTCTTTCATCTTTTGCTCGAGGACGAGAAAATATTTTAAGTTTGGTGTGGTAAAAGCATTGCTTTTTGTTTTTCCATAACCATTTATGGCACCTAAGGCCAGAGAAACCTCTAGAAAGAGGAAAGGGAAGGCAAATGCCTCCACCTCTGAGTCATGGAAGATGGAGAGATTCATCTCAAAAGTCCATCAAGACCACTTCTATGACTTTGTGGTCAAGAAGAAGGTGATCCCTGAGGTCCCTTTTAGGCTCAAAAAGGGCGAATATCCGGAGATCCAACAAGAGATCCGAAGAAGAGGTTGGGAAGTTCTTGCCAACCCCATTCAACAAGTCAGAATCTTAATGGTTCAAGAGTTCTATGCAAATGCATAGATCACAAGGTACCATGATCAAGGTATGAACCCAAACCCAAAGAATTGGCTTACAATGGTTCGGGAAAAATACTTAGACTTCAGTCCGGAAAATGTAAGGCTAGCGTTCAACTTGCCAATGATGGAAGAAAATGCACGCCCTTACACCAGAAGGGTCAACTTTGATCAAAGGTTAGACCAAGTCCTCATGGACATATGTGTAGAAGGAGCTCAATGGAAAAGAGACTCAAGAGGCAACCCGGTTCAAGTGAGAAGACCGGATCTTAAGCCTGTGGCTAGAGGATGGTTGGAGTTCATCCCACGCTCTATCATTCCCACTAGCAACCAATCTGAGGTAACTGTGGATCGGGCCATCATGATCCATAGTATCATGATTAGAGAGGAAGTAGAAGTTCATGAAATCATAAATCTAGAACTCTACAAGGTGGCTGACAAGCCCTCACCTTTGGCAAGATTAGTCTTTCCTCATCTCATATGTCACCTTTGTTATTCTGCTGGGATTGTCATAGAGGGAGACATCCTCATTGAAGAGGACAAGCCCATCACTAAGAAGATGATGGAGCAAACTAGAGAGCCCATTCATGGCACTCAACAAGAGTATGAGGAATTCCCTCATCAAGAAATCCATGAGATGCCTCAAGGGATGCAATTTCCTTCACACAATTATTGGGAGCAACTCAACACTTCTTTGGAAAGCTTAAGTTACAACATGGACCAATTAAGGGTGGAACACCAAGAGCACTCCATCATTCACCATGAGATTAGAGAAGATCAAAGAGCTATGAGGGAGGAGTAACAAAGGCAAGGAAGAGACATAGAGGAGCTCAAGAGCACCATTGGTTTTTCAAGAGGAGGAAGACGCCACCCTCACTAAGGTCGACTCATTCCTTAATCTCCTTGTCTATTTATTTTTCTATTTTTTGGCTTTATGCTGTATGTTCTATCTATGTTTGTGTCTTTACTACATGATCATTAGTGTCTAGTGTCTATGTCTTAAAGCTATGAATAATTCCATGAATCCTTCACCTCTCTTAAATGAAAAATGTTTTAAAAACAAAAGAACAAGAAGTACATGAGTTTCGAAATTTGTCCTTGAAATTAGTTTAATTATATTGATGTGGTAACAATACTTTTTGTTTTCTGAATGAATGCTTGAACAGTGCATATTTTTTATCTTGTTGTTTATGAATGTTAAAATTGTTGGCTCTTGAAAGAATAAGGAAAAAGGAGAAATGTTATTGATAATCTAAAAAATTATAAAAATTGATTCTTGAAGCAAGAAAAAGTAGTAAAAAAAAGAGAGTAGCGAAAAAAATGGCAAAAAAAGGGAGAAAATAAAAATAAAAAGCAAGCAGAAAAATCCAATAGCCCTTTAAACCAAAAGGCAAGGGTAAAAAGGGTCCAAGGCTTTTAGCATTAATGGATAGGAGGGCCTAAAGGAATAAAATCCAGGCCTAAGCGGCTAAATCAAGTTGTCCGTAACCATGTGCTTGTGTCTTGAAGGTCCAAGTGAAAAGCTTGAGATTGAGTGGTTAAAGTCGCGATCCAAAGCAAAAAGAGTGTGCTTAAGAACTCTGGACACCTCTAATTGGGGACTTTAGCAAAACTAAGTCACAATCTGAAAAGGTTCACCCAGTTATGTGTCTGTGGCATTTATGTATCCGGTGGTAATACTGAAAAACAAAGTGCTTAGGGCCACGGCCAACACTCATAAAGTAGCTGTGTTCAAGAATCAACAAACTGAAATAGGAGAATCAATAACACTATCTGAATTCTGAGTTCCTATAGATGCCAATCATTTTAAACTTCAAAGAAAAAAGTGAGATGCCAAAACTGTTCAGAAGCAAAAAGCTACAAGTCCCGCTCATCTAATCAGAACTAAGCTTCATTGATATTTTGGGATTTATAGTATATTCTCTTCTTTTTATCCTATTTGATTTTCAGTTGTTTGGGGACAAGCAACAATTTAAGTTTGGTGTTGTGATGAGCGGATAATTTATACGCTTTTTGGCATTGTTTTTGGGTAGTTTTTAGTAGGATCTAGCTACTTTTTGGGATGTTTTTATTAGTTTTTATGCAAAATTAATATTTCTGGACTTTACTATGAGTTTGTGTGTTTTTTTGTGATTTCAGGTATTTTCTGGCTAAAATTGAGGGACCTGAGCACAAATCTGATTCAGAGGCTGAAAAAGGGCTGCGGATACTGTTGGATTCTGACCTCCCTGCACTTGAAGTGGATTTTCTGGAGCCACAGAACTCCAAATGGTGCGCTCTCAATTGTGTTGGAACGTAGACATCCAGGGCTTTCCAGCAATATTTAATAGTCCATACTTTGCTCGAGTTTTGACAACGCAAACTGGCGTTCAAACACCCCTTCTCTGCCCTATTCTGAAGTTAAACGCCAGAAACAGGTTACAAGTTAGAGTTAAACACCCAAAATGGCATAAAAGTTGGCGTTTAACTCTAGGAGAAGCCTTTACATGTGTAAAGCTCAATGCTCAGCCTAAGCACACACCAAGTGGGCTCCGGAAGTGGATTTCTGCATCATTTACCTATTTATGTAAACCCTAGTAGCTAGTTTCATTATAAATAGGACCTATTACTATTGTATTCGACATTCTGGACGATATATTTTCATATTTGGGGGGGGGGGCTGGCCATTTGGCCATGCCTAGACCTTCATCACTTATGTATTTTCAACGGTGGAGTTTCTACACACCATAGATTAAGGTGTGGAGCTCTGCTGTTCCTCGAGTATTAATGCAAAGTACTACTGTTTTCTATTCAATTCATGCCTATTCTTATTCTAAGATATCCATTCGCACCCAAGAACATGATGAATGTGATGATTATGTGACACTCATCACCATTCTCACTTATGAACGCGTGATTGACAACCACTTCCGTTCTACATGAAGACAAGCTTGAATGTATATCTCTTGGGTTTCTAATCAACGATTCACATCGACTCCGCTCTGACAATGGGGCATCTGAATCTGAGAGTAAAATCTTCGTGGTATAGACTAGAATCCATTGGCAGCATTCTTGATATCCGGAAAGTCTAACCCTTGTCTGTGGTTTTCCGAGTAGGATCTGGGATGGGATGACTGTGACGAGCTTCAAACTTGCTACTATAGGGCGTGGTGACAAACGCAAAAGGATAGTAAATCCTATTCCTACACGATCGAGAACCAACAGCTGATTACCATACGATATCTGTGCATGGTATTTTTCATCCGAGACGAGCAATCCGACAGTTGATTAGCCGTACAGAAATCGTAGAGGACTATTTTCACTGAGAGAATGGGAAGTAGCCATTGACAATGATGACACCCAACATACAGCTTGCCATAGAAAGGAGTATGAAGGATTGGATGAAGGCAGTAAGAAAGCAGAGATTCAAGAGGGATAAAGCATCTCCATACACTTATCTGAAATTCCCACCAATGATTTACATAAGTATCTCTATCTTTATTTTACGTTTTACTTATCTTTTAATTATTAAAACTCTATAACCATTTGAATCCGGCTGACTGAGATTTACAAGGTGACCATAGCTTGCTTCAAGCCGACAATCCTTCAATTAAGGTGACCATAGTAATTGAAAAATAGAAAACAGGAAAGACTCAAACAAAATCAAAGATTAAACAAAGAAAAGAAAAAATATTTTTGAAAAAGTTTTTAAATTTTTTTTGAAAAATAAGAAGAAGAGAAAAATAAAATAAGAAAAAACTCAATTGAAAATAATCAAGAAATAAAGTACCTGATCTAGGGAGCAAGACAATCCTTCAGTTTGTCCAAACTCAACAATCCCCGGCAACGTCACCAAAAACTTGGTGCACGTACGCGAACCCTTCACCTTTTCGTACAGCAGTACCAGCAAGTGCACTGGGTCATCCAAGTAATACCTGAGTGTGTCAGGGTCGATCCCATGAGGATTGTGGCTTGAAGCAAGCTTGTGGTTGTCTTGCAAGTCTTAGTCAGGCGGATTCAGAAGGTTGTTGAATAAACTTTGAATGATTATATGTCATAAATGCTTGGAAGCAATAATGGGAATAGAGTTGAGAGTCGGAGTTGCTTTGCCTTTCTGAATCAACTCTGATACTACTGTCTTCTTTGCTTGTGAATGATCTTCTTCTATGGCAGGTTGTATGTGATCAACACCATGGGCCGTGATCATTGATCTCCTCTGCTACAGATTGAACGCCATTGGCCATGGTCATCCAATCTGACGAAGAGTGAAGCGCTTAGCAAGTCATTCACCTGGCAATCCTACTCAAAATGCCACAGACAAGGTCGAATCTTTTGGATCGGAGAATGCTACTTGTTTGCATTCTAGCCTATACCATAGGACCCTAATCTCCCCGGAAATCGGCTGAACTGGTGTCTCGAGAAGTCCCCAATGAAGTCGTGGATTAACTGTCATAAAGATGTATAAACATAGCTGTTGGCTTGTGCTTTTCTTCCAGGTACTCACACGAAGCCAAGTAGACGTGGGTGTTTGTCAGGCACGTTCATCTTAATGTGATGAACATAGCTAATTGATTAGATCATCCTATTCACCCCGATGAAGATCGGATATACATGGGTCTCAACTTCTTTCTCAATCATATGAGTAGATCTATGGCGGATTGTAATTGATTGGATCCCAATTCCTTGGCAATCCAGTCTCTCTAATCACAATCAATCTTGCCAATTCCTTGATCTAATTATCATGAGAAGAGGTTAAGCATATTCTCTTAACCATAAGCCACACAAACTCTCAATACCTCAATTCCTCCCGAATAGTGTTGGTCAAGAGAATTGTGAAGGATAGAGGTCCAATTCTAATGCTCATGATTCTCCTTCTGAGGCTCACACACGCATTCAATATATTCAAATCCCCTTTCGGAGTGAATGAATCTCAATCAAAACAGAAGATATCCTATAGCTACCCAAGCAAATTGAGAAGAAGAAGAAGTTCACTCAATCATGTGAATTGTAATAGAGCTCCTCCCCTAATAAATTTGGGGTTTAGTTGATCATCGCTCTAAGAACACTTGCAGGAAATTTAAATTGCATGAAAGTAAATCAAGCTCAATATGGACGGAAATGTAAAATTGCGAAGAAGAAGAACTGTATGAAATTTGAATTGCATAAGAGGAATTAAACTCAATACAAGCTGAAATGTAAAAATTGCATAAAAGAAAAGTGTATCTAAACTAAGAACCCTATACTAAGCTCTTTGGAGTCTCTAATCCTCCAAGAGAGCTCTGTAGTCTCTAATCCTCGAGCTTTCAAAGCCTCCTTTTCATCTTCAAAAACTCCTCTATTTATACTCTTCTTCTCTTCTTCAATTGGGTCTTCATGTACTTGGATGTGGACCTTGGCCTTGATTGAAGCAGTTAGGAATGACTCTTTTCTGATGTTGACATTCACTAAACGTTTATAAACTTGCATGGTGCCATTTGGAATGAAATTAGCCTTAACGTTGGTGACCAACGTTTGTGTAAAAACGTTGAGTCAAATGTTGCATGCAAAAATTATTTTGAACGTTGCCACTAACCCTGGACTCAACATTGGTGGCACAAATGTTCTTCATGTCACGCGTGCGCATCGCCTACGTGTACGCGTGAAAGCTGCTTTTTTGCCATTTCACGTGTGCGCGTGACTTGCTATATTTCCCATTTCATGCGTACGCATCTTCTACGTGTACGCATCACATCAAAATTTTCCAAGGATTTCATCAAAGACATTGGTGAGCAATGTTTGAGGAAACGTTTGCACACCAACATTGGCCTGGTCACGCGTGCGCGTCACCCACGCGTACACGTGGAGTACCAATTTCCACTCCCACAGATACGCGTCGCCCACGCGTGCGCGTCGTAGCCAATTTTTTTCAATGCATTCCTGTTGAAATTATCGAAGACGCTGGTGAGGAATGTTGGTTCACCAACATTTCCACCGACGTTAGGCACCCTTTTCTTTGCAACGTTGCCAGCAATGTTGGTTTGGCCACCAACGTTGCTTGCTTGCCTCTTAATCAACGTTTGTGGCAATGTTGGTGAGCCAACTTTGGCCACCAACGTTGCCTTCTCTGCTTCTTTCTCGCCTTTCCTCTACTTATCTTCACCTATCATCAACCAAACAAATGCATCAAAGTCTTGCCATAATCACAAGATTTTGCATCATTCATAGCATCAAGTAAATTCTTGCATAAATCTCATGAAAATGCACATAATTAACAATGTTTGATTGAATCAAGAGATGCATGAAATTCTCATCTAAATACTTACTTATTGCCTAAGAAATGCATGAAAACCAAGTAAAAACTAATGAAAAAGGCTTGTGAAACTAGCCTAAGATACCTAGGCATCAGTAGGGCACTCTTCCTTGGAATGTTTCCCTCTAAAAGAATAATGTGGTAGGGCATTCATCCATCGGAATTATTCCTCCTGAGTATGCGCTACAGAGAGACTAATCTGAGAATTGCTGACCAGATTTTGTGTCGGGTTTGGCACTATAACCGACATGTGATATCACAGCCAATAGAATAGGCATTCATCATATGCATCATTTATGTGCTTGTTTGCTTTGATTACTTGCAGTTTGCCTAAATGTATAATATGCCTACTTGCTTCTTGAATTACTTGCTATATATAAATATTACTTGTGTATTACTTACTTGCATTATCTGTGATTGTCTGGTGCTGAGGAGGTTGGGTAGGCGGTGGCGATGGGATCGCATGAAGGGTAGGTTGGTAAAGGCTGTGGGACAATGGTGACTAGTTTTAGTTAGAAATCCCCTAAGTTTAGATACCCTTATTTATTGTTTATGGTTTAAGTTATTTATTTCGTTAAGCTTGAATATCTGTTTGGTGTGAAGTTCCAGGATTGCCTTCGGCATCCCGGAACCTTACATCTTACATATTGGGAGCTGTTACCATATTGAGAACCTCCGGTTCTCATATCATATGTTGTTGTTATTTTTCAGATGTAGGTCATAACCCACCTCGGTCAGTTTGCGAGATGGTGACAGAGCGGAGTATGGTTTCATCTTTGTTTTATTCTGCTTTATTTTGATATAGTCACTCTCTTATCCTTTGTATTTATATAACCTTGTTGCCTTAGAGGTTTTATTTCTAAAAGCTTTGAGAGATAGGTTGTGACTAGTCCTATTTTTGTATATCATACTTATATATATGTCATGTTTAATTTAAGTACTACCTTGTGTATAGTGGAACTATCTACAAGGTTTTATATATATTGTGTCTTGTTTCGTCCGTGCCAACGCATTTAGTTATCGTGCGTAAATGCTTCACGTTTCGTAATTCCGCTTTACGCGACTTTGAGTTTTTATTCCTTTATTTGGTTTCTAGTTATATAAATTCTTAGATATACATTATATATTATAAGTTTTAGAACTGTCGTGACACTTTTGCTTTACGGCTAGAGGTAAGGTTTAGGGTAACTGAGTATTATAGCCATTATTTATTGTAATAATTAGTTTTGGATATTATGTCTCAAATATTTTCTTGTATATTTAAAATTAAAAATTATACTCCTTAAAGTTAGAATATTTAAATTTTAATTTAAACAAAATAAAACAAAAATAACAAATCAAAATTAAACTCCAACCAAATTAAAATAAAAATAATACTATCAAAATTATTTTTTTGGTTTTAAGATAGGAATATGTGATTTTTATATTCTAATGAACAAGAATAAGAAACACAATTATTTTTGGATATGTTTTGGATATGTTAAGAAATTATTTAGTATACAATTTTGTAATTTTAGATGTATTCATTAATGTATACAACAGGGTTGAACATTACCCTAATAGTAGTGACGATCACGTTTGTTTTATGACAAACGTCGTTTCCTTTTCCTTTGATTATACGGATATTTCTATTTTATTAGTTTTGTATGCGTGGCTTAAAAAACTTGTTTAACAACCTCATTCTTGAACTTTACTGTAGAAGAAGTGCTATATATATTGAGCTATTCTCAAAACCAAAGCAGCAAAAGAGAATTAATTTTTTGTTATTATTTATGTTCAAAAAAATATTTATGTTATCAAAATATAAGCATAAATTTGATGAATTTTAAATGTGTACTAAAAGTATTTTATATATTATCTTATTATTTTAAGTGTATTAAAAAATTATTTATGTAAAGAAACATAAACATAGATCTAAATAAATTTTAGATGTGCACCAAAAATATTTTGTGTGTTATTTTATTATATTTTTAAATGTGTTATGAATATATATAAAATAAAAAAAAACAACACAAATAAAATAATCACACGAGACATACTATCAACATTTTGAAATGTTAATATAATGTTTGAATATCAACTTCTACTAATTCCTATGACGGTCACGTTCTTCATGAAACTAAGGAATAAAAAAAAATTGAAGTAGCAGATTTTGTGAATAAGAAATGCCAAACTTCTGTGAATAATAAAAAGTTAAAAAAACTAAAATTGTAAATGAATGATTATTTGCCTTGTCAAAAGAATAAAGAATCGCAACCATGAACCACTTAATAATAAAGAAAACTAAAACACAATTACGAACACTAATAGTCACACATAGAAATAAAATAGCATGAATGGAGTAACTTAAATGACTAATTTTCTAAAAAACGTGAAATATAGAAACTTAGAAAGGTAATTACTTATGGGTGTTAAGCATTTGTATTTTTAAAATTTAATTTAAATAAAAGTATTAGTGGTTCCTAAAATTTTGGAAATATGATTAAATAAAAATTAAAAAAATAATATGATAAAATAATTAAATTTAAAGACTGATTAAAGAATAAACTTTAAAGGATAAATCTTTATCTTTATAATAATATAAATGGGGAGCTCATATGCTGATCTGATGCTCATACGTTGAGTTTGAACATTTATTTATTTAGGTATTATTATTAAAAAAATTTAAAATTATATTTATAAATTAATAGATTATTTAGTTAGATTGTTAGATAATAATAAAGATTTAGTTTTTGAATTTATTAGCAAGGTAGTTAGATATTTAAAATATTAATATTATTGAACTAATTTTAAAAAACTAATAAATCATTTGGTTATTATCAAATAGAAACATAACAAGATCGAATTTAAAAGTAATAACAATTTAAAAATTTACGTGTGTGAATGAATGATAATAAATTCTTCAGCCTTATGTTTTAAATTTATTTGCTTCGTCCTAAGTTGAAATCAAATCTTAAATTTAAATTAAATTTAAATTAAAGTCAATTTATCTTTATAGTAATATAAATAGGGAGACTTTTTGCTGATGTAATATTTATCTTTATATATTATTATTATTATTATAGTAATACAAATGAAGAGTTCTTATGCTGACGTGGCGGTCATACATTGAGTTTGGGAGAAATTTATTTAGGTGTTGTTACTAGAAAATTTTAAAATTTTATTTATAAATTATAACTTATTATTTGCTTAAGTTGTTATCTTTTACATCTTTAAATTTTAAATACGCTTTCTTATATTTTTAGGTATTTAATTTTTAATATTGCTAAACTAATTTAAAAAATTGCCGTTTATAAATTATAAGTTATTTGTTTAGGTTGTTATAAAATTTGTGTTTGTTAGGATTTATATTTTAAATATATTTATATATTTATTTTATCTACAAATTTAATTAAATTTCAAATTAAAGTCAATTAAATTTAGAGAATTCTATCTATGAGTCAACTATAAAAGTATAAGTTAGGAGACATGTATAGCATAACAATTCAAAGTACATCGATCTCTTCTTTTACATATATCCAAAATCTAAAATTTCTCTACTTTTTTAGTGACTGGTATTCACAAAATTGCATAAATCAATCCTACAGTTGATTAATTTGTGTGTACATATACGAGTGGTAAGGTTATAGACACTACCAAACTACAGAAATTCTCTATTGCCATATTCGGTTAAGATGGTTTGGCTCGATGAAAACGTGAATTTCCTACTAATTTCTTAAATAATATTAAATTTATATTATTCATATTTTAATTTTTTTCTTTATCCTCATTTAATTTTTCTTTGATTTTTGTTTATCAATTCTAGAAAGAAAAAATATAGCCTCAGTTAAGAAGGATATTAAGCCTAATTTTATTCAAAAAATATTATTGAGTTAAAATCAAAGGTGAAAAGGATATTTTTAATTTAACATAGTATTTTGTACATAATTTATTGTTTGAATTCTCCAATAAAATTGCGGACAATTATGTATTCGAAGTATTGGAAAATACTATTACACTAACCAAGCGACTATCCTCGAAGTCAAAAAATTTGGGGGTGGAAGGAGATACCTCATGTAAGAACTGGAGTTTTCACATAAAACCACTTCAATAAAATAATAATTTAATTGCCCAGAATAGGTTCGATGAATTTTGATTTCAATAAATTTTTCTGAATTAAAAAAATGTATCTTTTGCGAAATTTTTTTATAAAAATGCGTACCGGTGCTTAAGCCGGCAGTACCAACTCTAGTCTGTCTGGTACCGCGTATTTCGGAAAATGAGATTTTGAAAATTGAATTTATTGTTTTAAAAAAAATAATTTAGAATAAAAAATCGAGCGCTAATCTTAAAGGTTTTGGCCCAAAATTGGACCAACGGGCTAAAACAAGTGAACCAGGCCCTTTCAGCCACCATTTCTCCCATTTTTGAGAGAGACGCGGAATTGAGAGAAGAGAAAGAGAGGAGAGAGAACCCTAGCCACCCTCACCTTCAAACCACCATAACTTTCTCTCCGGAGCTCCGATTGACGAGCCGTTTACATCCACATGAAATCTTTGGTCAAGCTCTTCGTTTTTATCTAAACAAAGTGGTAAGATTTTTGAAATCCATGTTCCAGTTTCTAGCCCTAATATTTTTGCACTTTTTGTTATATTTTTTTAGTAGATTTTGTGATTTTGTTTGTTTAGGAGTAATCTAGCATTGAAATATTATTGGGTTTTGTTCCTAATTTCGTTGGGTAGGGTAAGGTCTCACTAAACCCTTGTATTTAGTTATTTTTGTGAACCCTAGGTTTGATATGATATGTTATATTATGTTAGATTGAGGGTTGGTGTTTGTTGGAGAGAGCTTGATGGTTTTGGAGATTTGAGTTCGAGCTTGGTGGCTTCGTTTTGGTATTTGGTATATTTTGGGAATTGGCCAATGTATGATTTTGGTTTTCTTTATGTAATATATAATGTTTCTGGACACTTAGACTAGTTGACCCTAAGATAGGATTGAATGATGGTTGTGTATGATTAATTATATGTGAATTTTTGTTTGATGATGAGAAGTATGATATGGAGTGTCGGTATGTGTGATATATGAATTATGATGATAATATGATGAGTATTAGTGTTATTTATGTTCATGATGTTGATTATGGAGATTGAGATTGAATAATGATAATTATGAGGATTTATGATGAGACGTGGTGAATGATGTTTATGATGAGTGAATTGTACAAATTGTTGATGATTGAGATTATAAGTTGGGAATTATGGAATTGTGTTGATTTATGGTGGAAAGGTTGAGTGAATTAGGTGTGGAAGTGATGGAAGTTCAATGGAATGGTAAGGTATAGTGTGTGGTAGTGTTTTATGATGTTTGGGTATGTTTTGGTTATGGAATTTATAAATTTGAGAACTTTGATGTTTTTATGTAAAACTTTATTTTTAGTGAACTTTGACGGATCATAACTTGAGCCTCAGTTTTCGAAATTAGTTGAAATTTATCTTAAATTAAAGTCCATTCAATGATCTTTAAATTGATATAAATTTTAATGAAAATAAATTTTTGTAGAGGAAGTTATGAATGTTTAAAATTTGGGGGTTAAAATTGATTTCTGCAACTTTACAAAATTTTCTGAGTCTGGGAGTGCATGCGTATGCATACCACCCCATACATATACATGCCATTCTGTTTGGCACCTATGCATACGCATATATGTACATGCGTACGCGAAATGGGCCAAATTGCATGTATGCGTACGCATACATAATGCATGCATACACATACACCCTATTTTGCTGAAAAATTATTTTTCTTCATTTTTAAGGGTTCTCTATCTTTCCAAACTTCCTCCAAATGCTATTTAAGAGTACTATCTAGTAATTAGGTTCTAATACTATTAAAGATGAGTTATAAACTTAAATAAATGAATTTCTACATGAGTTTAGAAGATGGAGACTTAAGTTTCTAAAGTTGTGGGTGAGCGGGTGGAGTATTATATTAGTGATGACTCAAAGAACTTAAGAGGTGACGATAGTTGATAATGATTTGAGGAATTGGAAACCGGTGATGGTTATGTCGAGTTGAGAACTTGGAAAGGAATGATGATATTATTGGAATATATGAAAGTATGCAGGGCCTATATCCCTGGTGTGACAGTTTTTCTACTGCAAGAGTGTGTAGGGCCTATATCCCTGGCGTGGCAGTTTTTCTGCTGCAAGAGTGTGCCAGACACTATATCCTTGGAATGATTTATGGTGAGACAGTGGTTGTTGTTTCCTTCTCTGCTGCATGAGTGTATATGGCCTATATCCTTGGCGTAGCAGACTCCCTGCTACATGAGTGTGCGAGGCCTATATCCCCAGTGTGGCAGATTTCTCTGCTGCATGAGTGTGCAGGGCCTATATCCCTAGCGTGGCAGGAAGGCTATATCTGGAAGGATGTGTCGGGTTGGCATTTATAGACCGACAAGTGATATCACGAGCCAAATAGGATAGACATTCATCATATGCATCTTCTATATGCTTGCTTATTTTGATTACTTAAGTTATGCCTATTTGAATAACATGCCCAAATGCTAGTTGAATTATCTACTATATATGTATATTACTTGTGTTTTACTTGGTTGCATTGTGTTTTACTGGCATTGAGGAGGATCGGGAGGTGGTGGCGATGGGATCGCACGAAGGTTAGGTTGGCGAAGGCTGTGGGATACAGCGGTGTAATTAGTATTAGTTAGAAATTCCTTAAGTTTAGATAACCCCGTTTACGGTTCATGGTTTAAGTTATTTATTTTTGTTAAGCTTGAATATCTGTTTTTGATGTAAAGTTCTAGGATTGCCTTTAGCGTCCCGAAACCTTACATCTTATATATGGGACACTGTTACCATACTGAGAACCTGCAGTTCTCATACCATATATTATTGTTGCTTTTCAGATGCAGGTCGCAACCCACCTTCCTCCATCCATGCAAAGAACATCGTACATTTTCCTTGCTCTTCTTCCACGATTTTCTCAAGATCGTCATCATCTTTAAACATGATATTTTGCTCTCCAGGAAAATGAAAGGTTAATCTCATCACTGAAGGCCACATCTGATGAATTTCATAAGTCAAAGTTCTCCACACAGCCTTACATACAAACAAATACCTGCAATCATAAAATTATTTGATATCATCACTAATTTGAGTATCCTCTCCGTTGGAAGCTTCCTTTGAAACTCTAACTGCTATCTTGTATGGACCTTTATTCACGTACTTGAACAAATATTTGATAGTATTTGACTTGTTGCAGTACCTATATTAACATGCGCTTGATAAGACATCAGCAGATATGCATTGTATGAACCACATTCCTATTATCTATATGGACTCCCTTCTTTTCGGTAACTACTCATGTGTCTCATCTTCTATATGATGGGTATTCACTATCATTGATAACTGTGGTACTACTAAATGTTTTGGGATAATATTTAGTACAGTACTCATTTTTCATGTAGGGAGATTTTGAGAAAGCTCTACCACATGGTCCATGAATCATATATGTAAATATAGCTCTAAACAATTTTGGATGCCGAGTACGATCGGACAACTCTAAAAATATTAGTCGATCAATTTGAGTTGTCGTTATTTTATGATTTTCATTCAACTATAAAAAATTGTGAGAATGTGGTCGAATAAAATATTTTGATTAAAAGTAAAAAAAAAATTAAAATGCTGATTTTGATGAATGCAGGGTACAAAGCAGAGAAACCCTTTTCAAATTTTGCATTGATATCTTATAATTCACATAAAGCTAGGTTCAATAGGCTGACTAAATTTTATAATATATAATAAATAAATTTTATCATTTAAATATATAATAAATAAATTTTATCATTTAAATATATAATAAATAAATTTTATCAAACGCAAGTGACTAAAACCGTAAAACTTTTTTTAATCTGGGACATTAACATAGAATAAAGATCCCAGCAAATAATAGAAATAATAATCAAACGTTAAATTTCTCTAGTAAAAGATACAATTAAATAAAAAATAATTTTTTTATTCTAAATTAAAAAAAAAACATATACATTATACATAATACATTTTTATTGCAAAATTTTTTATATTATTAAAAAAATTACTGTTCACAAAAACTTTACTTTTTTCAAGAAATTATCTAAACATGAAACTATAGGATTTTCTACTTCATAAATGTGCTGGCCTTGATTTTTTTTCCTGAATTCCGTACAAATTAATAAATCTTTTTTCTTTTTTTTTTTTAACAAAAAGATTGAAAATAAATAATTTATTATTAAAAAAAGAGAAAAAAATGAGAGTATTTCTATTGTGCAAAGAAGATAACCTAAAAATAACAATATGAATAGAGCAAAGAGAAAATTTATAGATGTAGCAAATAAAAAAAATTAAAATTTAAAAATCAAAATGGTTAAAAAGTCACTTAATTAAGAATTAATATTAAAATTTTAAATTTTAAATTTTCAAATAGAGTTTTCTAATTAGCTAGTGCAAATTTTTAATTTTCAAATAGAATTTACTAATTAAATGTTCGATGTTAATTACGAATATAGAAATTTGTTAAATTAAAAATGATTTTTTTAGTTTCGTTATAAATAGTATCAATCCTATTATTTGTCGATAAAAATAAATAAAATTAAATACAATTTAAAAAGTAATAACCTCATAAATTACGTAAATTCAGAAAAAATATTTTATTTATTTTTTAAATACAAAATTAATTCAATTTTATCGGAACAACATTAGAAACAGAATTAAGTATAGAGGAATGTCAAAATTAAATTTTCTTTTAAATAGCATAAATAACCTCACATTTTAATAAAATTGTTAGTTTTATTTAATTTAATATAATCTTTTGTAGTTAGCATATTTGCTTATAAATTATATAAATTTTTAAAAAATATTCTTAAATCCATTGGCTTACTTAAAAATTAAAAAAAGTTATATTTTAAATTTAAATTTAAAATTTTAAACATAATACTTTAATTAGAAATTAAAATTAGATTTTCTTTAATAAGTACACATTAAAAATTAATAACTAACTTAATTTTATCAACAATAATTCATATGAGAAATTTATAACTTTATGACATTAAATACTAAATGAGAAATTAATAAAATATCAACAGTGTGAATCGAATTGAAAAATATGACCACAAATAATAACCAAATAACTTTAACTTATAATAAAAAAAATTCTAATTCCAAACATAAAAATCGAAGAACCAAAAGAAAAATAACAACTAAAAAAAATGTTTTCACCAAAACAAACATATGTTTAGTATTATTCTATTAGATAGACTCTAAAAAGCAATTTTAAAACATCTGCATCCAAATTTTCAATTTTCAATATCAATCTTGATCTTCTTGCAAGTTGAGGTGTAACATCCCATTAGCCTAAGCCTTACCTTGCGCCGTAAAGTGAAGGATAAAAAAGTGTCACGACAGTTCTAAGTCTCATATATATATATATATATATATATATATATATATATATATATATATATATATATATATATATATATATATATATACCGAAAATTGGACTAGTCACAGCCTGCGGAGTTTAGGCTAGCTAATCAAACTGAAATACAAAAGAGTTTTAGAAATTTAAAATAACTTATACAACTTATCTCTCAACTCAAGCCTCTAAGGTCATAAAGTCTAAAATAAAAAAATGAGAGAAAATACTATATCAAATAATCAAAATACAGAGACAATAAAAGATCCCCCGCTCTGTCACCATTCACAAACTCACCAATTAAAGAATTTGAAGCAGGTTAAACTTTGACGTATATTGAGTTTTCAAATCAATTTGTTTATAATAGAGAAGCAAGGGAATGGCATCCACGCAAAAGAGGGTATTCTATCCGGAGATTAAACTATGTTTTATTGGATACAGGTGATATCTACGATATGAGTATTTTCTAACTGTTCGAAGAGGTTGCACAACATATGAGTCTATTAGGACAGTTAATAGAATTATATATTCTAGCTTCCAAGATGCTTGCTATTCCATGGGACTACTGTGTGATGATAAAGAATTTATTGCAGCTATTAATGAGGTAACTGAACTTATATCTGATCATCAATTGATAAAACTATTTGTGATGCTACTAATATCTAATAGTGTTAGCAAACCAGATTGTGTTTGGAATATAACTTGGACATTATTAGCTGAGAAATACTATATATAAAGAGAAAAACATTGAAAAACTAAAGTATTTCATTCTGTATTTTTTTTATATCAAGATTGTATTCTCTTATTACTTTTATTTTTATCAATAATAGTAATGATTTTTATTTTAGAATTACTTATTAAATATTTCATAAAACCATCGTGTGCTTTTGCTAAGACTAAACATAACTGATGACGAATTAAAAAAACTTCTGCCTTATTGAGATTGAGAAGATATTCAATAGCAATACGAGATCTTTAAGAGACTATATATTAATGTCGTATCTTGAGTTGTTTGATGTTCGCCTTTTTCAGAATAAGCTAATAAAGGAGGAGTTAGTATATGACACAAATGAGCAAAGGTTAGTACTTGATGAGATACTGAATGCTATTATTGCAGACTCTAATGGTTTTTACTTCGTTTATGGACATGATGGGTGTGGTAAGACATTTATTTAGAATGGAATTTCTTCTACTTTTCGGTCTAGAGACAAGATTCCTTTCAATATCGCATTCAATGGAATTGCGTGTTTACTCCTACTTGGTGGCATAACGGCTCATTATATGTTTGCAGTACCCATTACAATTACTGATGAATCTATTTACAACATCAAGCATGGCAGCTTAAAATCTGATCTGCTCATCCAAAGTAGCTTAATAATTTGGGATAAAACTCCAATGCTCAATAAAATGTGCTTTGAAGCACTAGATCGGACGCTCAGGGATCTTATACGAGTTACTGATCAACATAAGATACATCAGCCATTTGATGGTAAGGTTGTGGTTCTCGGAGGTGATTTCAAACAGATACTTTCGCTGATTCCGAAATGGAGTAGACATGATCTATTGTCATCAGCTATTAACGCATCTCATCTGTGATCATTCTGTAAGGCTCTGAAACAGCATATGAACATGAGACTTTTAATGTCTTTTTTGGATCAACATGATGGTGAAATGAAGAGATTCGATAATTAGATACTTGATGCTGGAAATAAAAATATTGATTCTGCTATTGGTGATGAGTCAGAAGTTAAAATTTCAGATGATCTGCCGATTACAACTACTAATGACCCTCTCTCTCATTTGGTAGACTTTACATATCCAAATTTATTACAAAACATGTCAGATTACAGGGTATTTTCATAGTAGGTAATTCTTGCACCCACGCTTGAGAGTGTCGAGAAGGTAAACGATTTCGTTTTGGCAATCTTCCCAAGAATGAAAAAGGAGTATCTAAGTTCTGACACATGTCAAAGCTGATGAGAATGAAGATGTACAATAAGAGTGGTTCACACCAAAGTTCCTAAATGATATCAAATGTTCGAGACTACCCAACCACAAGTTGACTTTGAAGCCAGGAGTCGCTATAATAATACTGGGATATGCAACGGGACAAGGTTAATAGTTAACGAACTTGGCAACAATGTAATTGGGAGCGACGGAAGTGGCCAGTAAAAATATTGGTGACAAAGTGTACATTCCAAGAATGAACTTGATCCCTTCAAATTCAGGATTGCCATTTAAGTTCCAGCGGAAATAATTTTCATTAACAGTGTACTTTGCAATGAACAACAAGAGAGCCAGGGTCAATAATCACTATCACATGTAGGGCTTTACTTGCCAAAATCAGTATTCACCCATGGACAACTTTGCGTTGCTTTGTCAAGAGTGAAGAGTCGCAGTAGCCTCAAGGTTCTAAATCTGGACGAATACAACAATCCAAAGTCGTCAACAATAAATGTCGTATTCAAAGAAGTTTTTAACAATATTTAGATAAAAAAATAGTATTTTCATTTTAATAACATGTTATCATTACACTTTTGTACAAATATTTACTATAGATATAACTAATTTATCTGTAACTCTACTTTTAAACTTGAAATGAAATATGTAACCGAAACACAACATTATATGCCAATTGCTATTGTATGCTATTTTATAATGACACACGGACACTGACACAGACACGGGACACGACACGACACGACACGGGACACACCGACACACGAATTTTAAAATATTACATGACACGGGGACATGAATACATATAAATTAAAAAGTAGTTTTTAGATAAACAGTAATGATATTTTAATATTTTATTGATATTAAAATATGAATTAATTTTTTAAATTATTTTAATATCTTATTTTAATTATATCAAGTATTTAAAATATTTTTTGTTTTAATAAATAATAATATATACTATATCTAAATTTATTTTAAGAATATATATTAAGAATAAGACCGAACACGCTGACACGTGATGGTATTTAGGTGTGTCCAAGTATGTCCGGAGAAGAATTTTTTTATTTTTTATTGAGACACGGTTTTGACACAGCAGACACGCGTGTCGGACGAGTGTCGGTGAGTGTCGTGTCCGAAATGTATCCGACACGCAGATACGGCAACTCAGCAAAGTATCCGTGCTTTGTAGGTTGTCGATAAATTTTCATTAGCCTTTTGATATAAAGTTTAGTGCAAAACTGACATGTTACTATTATAGTTATATATTTTCTTATTTTTTCAAGTCTCATTTTTTCAAGTCTCTTTTTTTATTGTTAAGAATATTATAAACTTTAAATTATTCTATTTGTATTTTGCTTTCAATAAAAATAAAACAGCATATTCAATACATTTATTATATAATAACAATAATAGTGGTATACAAAATTTAAAAAATTTATAATTATAAAATATTATTTTCGATTTGATACGTTAAATTAAAATATAAACTCGTGCATCATGGATTTAACACAAGTAGCATTATTGTTTTAATATCAGCTTCGTTTGATGCAAGTAGTCGAATTTTACCCCCATTCTATCCAAGGTAAAATCTCTTTTCCTCTCGAGTTACTACGGTTTATAACAATCGCTGAAATGGGACCTTGAACTTGTGGATGAACACAGTGATGGAAAATTCAAAGTCCGACACATCAGCGATAAGCGATTGGTGGCTGGGAAAGTCGGAAGGACACCATGATGGTTATTTTTTATATTTTTCCTGACTTTTTCAACATGACATCTTATGTTAAAAAAGTTTCGTAGCTAAATGCATATCATGCCAAACCTATTCAAAAGTATTTGAAGAGATCAAAATCCGTCATCCTTTGAATATTTTAAGGGACACCAAACATAGCCTAAGCGGGAAAAATTAGTTACAGCAATTTCTATTCGAACTTCAGCTGAAACCATGTTTATATCACATCAACGTCTCTGCTAATATGTATGGAAAATCAGGACAACAACATTATTCAATCACAAAAGCACGCAAATGAGAAATTGGTGCTACAAATCACATGCATGATTCAGATGAAGAGAGGAAAAAGGAAGAAACACATAAAAAAAAAACTTCACGGTTTCCATCAACAGGGCTATCAGTTTGAATCGAGTATCCGGATTTTTATCTCACAGAATGACTTCACATCAACCCCCCACAACCTGTTTCAAGAAATTAGCTTAAACCTGACATTTAAAAGAAAAAGCGACAACTCGGTTCACAAGCATCTCCCATTCTCCCGTTTAGGGTTAATGAATAAAATTAAAAACTTAAAATCAATTAATATTCCAGGAAAAGCGGGTAAACAGAATTATATGGAATGATCAGCATGATCAACACGTGTGTCATTATAAATTAAGACATGAACAGTTGAGATAAGGAACTATATAAGCTCTTACCAGCAATCTATCCCCAGAGCATTTGCCCCATGTTTATCAGCCTTTTCATCATCGCCAATGTGTAAGGCTTTGTTAGCTTCTACATTTACTTGATCTAAGAAACCAAATGTGGAACTCAATAAACTTGAAGCATTAATGGAACCACAAAGGTTGACATAACAGGAAATTAACAAATCCTATTTTTTTCTAATCTTTGTTTAGAACTGAATAAGACAAAAACAAAGGAGTTAAAGGTTGTTGCCAAAAACAGTTAATTTCTCACACGATCCACTGAGAAGGATAAGGTATCACTGTTGTTGAACTTATAATTGTTATACCAAGAAGTCATGAAGTATCGATTCACAGAATATCTAATTATAAATTATTAAAACACGCTGGTAGCCTTAGAAATTGAAGAGCAGAAAGAAGCAAAAGAAATTCCTGCGGGAAGAAAACATTTTCATTTATTAACTCAAGGAAAATGTGACAAATATTAACCATTTCTCTCTCATTGTTCATCTAGAAAGCTGAAAGCTGATTACAAACATGCTAAGCTTCATAAAGACAGCATATATACCTAGAGCAGCTTGAAATATTCTCGGGTCTGGTTTTTCATATCCAACCTCAGAGGATATAATGACAGCATCAAACCTAATGTAAAACCGGAACATAATCAATCAGACATTATGAAAGGTGTACACAGACACTGTAACATTTGAGCAAATTAAGAGAGGTTCAACAAGCAAGTTTCGCATAAACATTAATCGAAAGATTTCAATAAATCCCTAAAATATGCATGAGTAAAGTAAAAGCATACTGAAGGGACTACAGAAGCTCACAGATTCAAAACATTAAGATCCTTCAATAGTTTCCTTAAGCGGGAATCAAAGTTGGATACAACAGCCATCTTAACTGTGCCAGTGTTTATCATGTTAGGAGGGACAAACTCAAAAGAAAACAATGGTTAAGGAGGAAAAAGATATATTTGATTCGTGAGACCTCCGGCATCCTTGAGAAGAGTAATTGTTTCATAAGCTCCATCTGGAAGATGCCACACATCTCCATTTGCATAATACTGACATGAATAACACTAAGTTCAGAAACAAGCATCTGTCATATTGTGTATTTAAAAATTGAAGGCAAGTGTCAGGTACTTTTAAAATCTCCTGCTAATTTATTTTTCCTGGGTAAGTATGCAATAATATATAGATAAATTGAAACAACAGATGAATTCTGAGGAATGAACAAGAAGGAAGATCAGAAGATGAACAATTAAAAAGGGTAGATATTATCGAAGTCATCATTCAAGGTTTTGAATCTTTTGATAGGTAAGAACTGAATTTTCCAAAACGGTTGTGCAATCCACAGATAAATTAACTTAATTCGGAGAATCATCATAAATTGGGACTAATATAACAAATAGAACAGTCTCCTACGCAGAATGGTCACCTTGTAAACTTCCTCAAAATAATCTTCATCACTGCAACCAGTGGCTTCAGAAACTACAAGTTTCCAAAATGGCCTCCCATCTCCCTGTTTAAAATACAAGTATAAAATATAAGTGTGTGCAGTAATGATATGACTGTATAAACATTTTTTTCTGGAAAGCCTTGAAAAAACAAAATCCTGAAATTACTTGTCAATTGTACCATGAACAAAGTTCTACCCGGACATTTAATTCAGTTCAGCAACACTGGTTTTCATACCTATTACTTGAAAACTTTTTAGTTCGTCAATTACATTCGAAATTCATCAAAACTTAAAAGAGAAATCCTGCAAAGCATTTACAAGATAAATAAATAAATTTCATCTCAGACGAAGAACGGACCTCGTAACGTAGCTTTCCAGGCCACGGAGCAGAAAACGCCCTCTTAAATCCTTGCTTTATCTGAGCTGGAGTCAAATTCAAACCTAAAGATAGACATAGAGAAGCACGTTTCATCCAGAAATCAGAACACTAACATTCAAATGCATTCTCATTAAATCACGTATGGTCTAGTCACAATTAATTGCAAATGCTTGGTTGAAACCTAGGATTTTTATTTCAATTGAATTGTTAAGGCTTCCATTTCTTTCTTACAAATTTTGGCTTTACAGAAGGAAAAGAATACGAACCATATTTGGTTCCGATAGATGCATAGGTTTGTTCAACGGGGTTTTGTAATTGCAAAAGCGTGCCGCCGGCATCCAACAGCAATGCTTCATAACTTGATGATCCGGCTCTGGCATTGTTGATTGGCGGGGATGAGGAGAATCGAAGAGAAGTGTTACGCATGGAATTGAAGATAGCGTTGCGGTAAAGGTGAGAGTGAGAGTGAGAGAGAGAGCATCTCGTTAAAGTTAAGGCACTGCTAGTAGTGGCCCCCATCGTCAAGTACTAGGAGATCTTTGCAGCTCCTTTTGGGGATAATTTCTCCAAAACTTTAGCATGGAACTGACGCAGAATTTTGGACCAATTTAACATACAATAGAGGGGCAGAATTTTGCTTTAGCTTAGCTGATTGAAACAGTCGCAAATTGCTATAGTGTTGGACTCTTTGGTTAAGAGAAATAATATTAGAAACCATCAAATTTATTATTTTTAATTATTATTATTTAAAAATATGAGATAAAGTATATTATTAAATTATTAATTTAAAAAAGTTAAATTAAAAAATTAAATTAATAATTAAGTGAAAAAAATTTCATATTTCTCACCTTTTTAATTAGTGATTGTTATGCATGTTACGTTGATATCATATATTTTTAGAAAACTTTCACATATATCAATTACTTTTTTGGTACACCAATATAGCAGGTACAATCAGATTAGCAGTCAAGTCTTTATCATATAGTGATAAATAAAAAATCTAAAATATTCTTAGTTATATAGTAAAATCACAAAAATAGCAGGTCGGCTATGTGCTTCATGGTCGAAGCTAATAAGAAACTAGCATGAAAAGGTATGGCTTCAACGGCTGGAAGCTGATGGGCCGTTTGTCTACCAATCCAAAATGATGAGCATTGTAAATGGACTTGGATCACTAAATAATAATGGGACTCTGGTGAAAATTTTGTTTTTCGTTAATCGAAATACTTTATATAACATAGTTAGGAAAAATAGTAACTGGTCGTTTAAAGAATTCGGACCTGGTAATGATTTTTTTTATTGTAAAAATCTTCAACGGCGTCGTTTCCAGGTAAAACAACCCCCCTCCTCCCCAAAAAATAAAAAATAAAAAATAAAAAACCAGCCTACCGTCCCCCCAATCCACCATGATGCCCTAATCTAATGGTGATCAATCACCCCCAAACCAAACCCAATCTCTTGTCTCTTTCTCGTGACTCTCTCTGTGAAGCACAATTTCTGTTGGTGTCACCTCTTTCATTGTGGCCGTTGTAATCCATATGTGTGGTTTCAGTGTCGCCGTCTTGTAACTGGTCGTGTTTGTCGCGCTCTGTGTCGCTAATGTATCGTACACAGCATCGCCCCTTCCCCACGGTCGTCATCGCCGCTCTATGTGTTGTCGTGGTTGGCATTCATACGCACACCTTCCATGTGGTCCTCCTCGCCGGCAGCTGAGGTAGCAGGTCCCGGTGCCGGTCGTCGTTGTCGTCTTCTTGATTGGAGCCTCGCTGTAACAACCTAGTTTTTGAGTACGCGAGATATTTTCTAAAGACACAGAGTTCTTCGGAAGATCAGTGAAGGGAACACCTCTGCTGTATCATCAAGCATCTCAATCCTCATTGTCATTATGTTATCTTTAAGCCAGAACCTTTTTTGAGGTAAGCTCGACAACGCAGTCGCGAAGAACCTAGTTTTTGAATCGTATCTATTCGGAGCTTTTAATTCTAGTTTTTGTAAATAGTCTCAGTTTGACGAACCGTACCCGATTCATGAGAGAAGAAAGATAATAATATAATATTATCATTATATTAGTATTATATTTGCTTGAATAATATTATAATATTACCTGACTTGTTTTAGTTAAAAACAGGAGATCGGTTTGACCGAGTTCACAGTCTACTGGTGCAGTTTAACACCAGTACTCTCTGATGACTGTAGTAATGCTAATGCCTCATCATACATGTTATATTCTCATATTAAATAGTTACTAGTGTCATTTATACTAGTAGCTCAGAAAAGTATTTTTTGATGTGTTTTTATGTATGCCGATTCATCTAATTTTAGTAGTTATACACCATAGATATATTAATATTATTTTAAACCACCTCCAAACTAACCAATCACAGTCCTCCACTACCACCCCAAGACCCCCAAGGCTGGCTCATTTGCTCCTTGTGGCCAAAAGTAGCAAGAGAGGAAAAGAGACAAAAGTTATTAGTTCCAAATCTTCAAAACGTTATTTCTTCTGAACTAAACTCAAATCAAAATTTTAATTACACCAAAATGACCCTCTCTTCTTTCTCTTCACAATCATATGACTAAATGATGAGCGGATATTTTATACGCTTTTTGCCATTATTTTCATATAGTTTTTAGTGTGTTTTGTTTAAGTTTTATTAACTTTTCATAGGTTTGAGTGCAAAATTCACATTTTTCGATTCTACTTTAAGTTTGTATATTTTTATGCAATTTCAGGTAACTTCAGGCTAAAATTGAGGAGCTAGATCAGAAGTCCGATTCAGAGGCAGAGAAAGCACTATAGATGCTATCCGAATCTGACCTCCTTGCATTCGAAAGAGTTTTTCTAGAGTTACAGAAGTCCAAATGGAGCGTTCTCAACGACTATGGAAAGCTAATATCTAGAGCTTTCCAGCAATGTATAATATTTTATACTTTGCATCAGAATTGAAGGCCCAAAATTGACGTCCAACACTAGCCTCCTGCACTATTCTGGCGTCCCTGACGTTAGGATTTTTGCTAGTAAAGAATTTTATAAAATTGCGTTGTAAGTATAGATTCTAAACCAACAAGAATCCCTTCGTACAAACGTATTGGTTGTTACAAGTAACAAACCCCTAAATAAATTGATAACCGAAGTATTTAAACCTCGGCTCGTCTTCTCAAGGAACTGCAGGGAAGTGTGTTCTTATTATTGGTTATGGAGATTATAAATTGGGGTTTGAGAATGATGAATGAATATGGCAAATAATTTAAATGGCAATTAAAATAAATAAATACTAAGGCAAATCCTTTGACAAGGTATGAGAAATTGGAATAAAAATGTCTTCAGATTAGGAATAACCAATAACATAAATAAAAGAAAGCAATATTAACTGAAATACCTCAAATAACATTAATTCAAAAGAGTAATCTGTATCATAGAAGAATTCATATTAAATTGAAAAGCAAGTAATGAAAAAGGAATATTGAACCTGATAAAAAGATAATCCTCAATGCAAATAAAATCCTAAATCTAAATCCTAATCCTAAAGAGAGAGGAGAGAACCTCTCTCCAACTAAACCTAAATCATGGAAAGTGACTAAAATTTGGAGGCTCCCCTGAATGGATGCATTCCCTCACTTCATAACCTCTGGTCTATGCCTTCTGGACTTGGATTTGTGCCAAAAAAAGCTTCAAAATTCGCTACGAGTGTTTTCTATAATTTCTGGTGCGTGGCCTCTGTCACGCGTCCGCGTGGGTCACGCGGTCGCGACAATTGGAGTTTTCCTTGTCGCGCGGTCGCGTCAGTCATGCGGCCGCGTCGCTGCTTCTTCGCGCTTGGCATGCAGCCGCGTCGTCCATGCGGTCGCGTCGCTGCCAGTTTCTTCAGAAACTCCGTTTTGTACTTTCCTTCCAGTTTTGTATGTTTCCTTTCCATCCTTTGAGTCATTCCTGCCTTAGAAGATCTGAAACTACTCAACACACTAATCATGGCATCGAATGATAATAAAGGGTAATTAAAATAATTAATTTTAAAGCATAGGAAACATGTTTTTCACATACATCACATAATAAGGAAGGAAAAGTAAAACCATGCAATTAATATGAATAAGTGGGTGAAGGATTGAATAAATCACTCAAACTAAGTACAAAATATATCACAAAATATGGGTTTATCAACCTCCCCACACTTAAACAATAGCATGTCATCATGCTAAGCTCAAGAGAAACTATAAAGATGAAGAGGAATGGTAGGATGTATGAAATGCAACCTATCTATATGAATGCAACTACATGCAAAAAATGTTTCTACCTACTTGGTTAAAAATAAATAAGTTCTCCAAGACAAACATAAATCAGATTTCACTAATTCAAATCATATAAAATAAAGACAAGTAAACTTGTAAGAAGATAGCTCATGAAAGCAGGGAACATAGAATTAAGCACTGAACCCTCACTGGTAGTGTATATCATTCTAATCTCTCTAGTGTATAGGGTAATCACTCTACTCTTCCCTAGTCATGCTTTCTAAACATTGTTCTTCATCTAACCAATCAACAAATATTTAATGTACCAATGCACACATCATGAGGTCTTTTCAAGGTTATAATGGGGCTAAGGTAAGGGTAAGGATATATGTATGGCTAAGTGATCTATAAATTGAATCTTTGAGTAACCTGAGCTATCACCTAACATACATACATTCTATATAACTTCTAAAATCATGTCTAGCTACCCATAATTCCCATTTTTGTATAATTCCCATACTCATGTACCAACATTTTTTTATATATATATTTTTAATTTTATCACATGTGCATCGATCTTTATTAAAGCTTAACATTGGGGTAATTTTATCCCCTTATTCACTTACTTATTTATTGATTTTTTTTGTCTGAAACATAACTTATCAATGCACATGGATTTTCCATTATATTTATATTATTTTTTTCTATTTTGGTTTTTCATGAGTAGGTTCCCAAATTCCCAATATTCAAATAAATTAGAAACATGATACATTCCCTTATTAACCCATGTTCCCACAGTTTCCCCATACTTAGTCGATACATAATCTCTATCTTAAGCTAACAAAAGATTCAATTTGGGATTTTTACTTTTGTTTTTCTGCTTAAGGCTAGTGATGTGGTTATAGAACAGAAGGGGGTTAAAAGTCTCAAGGTGGCTAACAAGGGTGATGTAAAGGGTAGGCTTATTTAGGATAAGTGAGCTAAAATCAAATAATGGCCTCAATCATATGCAAACATGTAAATACAATAAATATTGGACATATAGAATGGAACAAAGCAGATATTGCAATTATAGAGAAAGAAACACACAAGAATAAAAATTTATGGTTAGATAATGTAACCATATAAATAAGCTCAAAATCTCACAGGTTGTGTTCTTTGGCTCAAAAACCATGTTCCAAATACAACTTCAAACAAGTGTAACAAAAAAAAATTTTATTCAAATTAGTGAAATGCTATAAAAAGTTTCTTGCAAAAAAAATTATTACTTTAACCAAGTAGTAAAATATGCAAAAATCAAACAAATATGCAAATGCAACAATGAACTATCAAATAAAATAAAACATTGGTGTTGAAATAGGAAATAACTAACCCATGGAGATCGGTATCGACCTCTCCACACTTAAAGATTGCACCGTCCTCGGTGCATGCTAAAATGTGCAGGTGGACGGGTTGTTCCAACTGATGCTTTTCTCCAAAGATTGTGCAGATGGACTTGTCTTCTCACCGCATGTAAACGTCTTCCGCTTCCCTTCCGGGTGGCCATCCTGAAAGAAAATAGGGAAGAAAAGTAACCCAGAAATAAAGATAAGAAAATAAATGAAGTATGGTTGGGTTAATGCCAAATGATAAGGGTCTCATTTACATGGAAGCTTCAACATGTACGTGAGAAAACAATAGAAGCCATGGCATGCCAGTAGGACAAAATGTACAACAATGGGGAAGAGAGTCGGTAATGAAAGACAATGTAAGTTCATGCCAATGCAAAAGGAATACAGGTATAAAAGATTGACATTGACAAAAAATTAACATTACCCAACATTGTAAAACAAGTCACTAAGCATCAAAATGACACCAGAAAAGATGCAATAGTTAAATAAGAAAATCAACAGCAAAGGAAAAATAATAAATTTAGAAAAGAAAAGAAAAATATGCACTAAATTAAAATGCAATGAATGGAATATGCAAATAAATAAAATGAAAGATAAGAAGAATGAGAAGGGAAAGAAGTGAGTAAGAAAGGAAGGAGGGAAAAATTAGGATTGGGGAAGAAAAGATAAGATATTTGGCAAATTAGGATAAGCTGTGCGGCGTAAGCGACGCGATCGCGTGGGGCACGCGGTCGCGCGACTTGCGCTGATACTAGTTGACGCGGTCGCGTCGGTCACGCAGTCGCGTGACACAATTCATGCTACTGGCACGAGGGCAGTCTCGCGCTCGCACAACTCTCTGTTCAAATTATTATTAGTGCCAAATTTTAAGTGACGCGATCGCATGGGGCATGCGATCGCGTGAATGGGCTTTAGAAGAATGTGACGCGGTCGCGTGGGTCACACGGCTGCGTGGGTAGAATTGTGCGTTCAGCACCAATCCAGCACCACTCTAGCACAATAATTGGTTGTGCACCCTTTTACGTCGAAATCCAGGGCACGCGGCCGCGTGGGGCACACGGTCGCGTGGGAGGCCATTATTCCCATATGACGCGATCGCATGGGATGATTTCGGCCATTGGCAAGCCTCCAGCCACGCTCTCGTGTGACTCTCTATTCATTTTATTATTCTCTCCCACACATGTGACGCAGACGCGTCAATGAGGCGGTCGCGTCGCATGAAATTTTTTTTTGTAAAATGCAGAATGCAATGCTTAATGTGAATGCTATGCATGATTCCAGGTTCAATAAAATAAAATAAAATTCAAAAACAAACAAAACTAAATAAAATTAAAATTGAAAAAGGAACGATCATACCATGGTGGGTTGTCTCCCACCTAGCACTTTTAGTTAAAGTCCTTAAGTCGGACATTTGGTGAGCTCCCTGTTATGGTGGCTTGTGCTTGAACTTATCCAAGAATTTCCACCAATGTTTGTGATTCCAGTAACCTCCGGGGTCCCAAACTAAGCATGTAAAGCCCTTAAGAAGCTTCAAACAGATTCTTAGGCTCTCGGGGTAACAAGTGTCAGAGCAAATCCCAGGATCCCAAATTTTGCTTTTACACCCATCCTTGTCGGGATCTGTATTTTTCCAATTGGGTGATAAGTAATTTGAATTCTCACTGTAGCCACCAAACAGCTTCCTAGACCCATTCAGTTGAGCTTTACACCAACCTTTGTGTTTAAACTTAAAGCTTCCAACCATAATGAACTTTGTAGGACAATTCTTACCACTTGCTATCTTCCTCTTACTCTTAATGCCACAAAGAGCTCTAAGTTGACCATCCGTCTCCAGTAGCCCATATTCAAGTGGGATTAGAAAGCTAAGGAATATGAATTTTACCCACTTGAATGTTGTGAAGTATGATTGCAACTTAGGGGGAGGGGTCTCCAATAACTTTGGCAAGGTGATTTCAAGCTCCACTCCCTTGTGCTCTTTGACAACTTCCACCTCTTTGCAAACTTCTTTAATTTCATCCTCTTCCTCTTGGTAGCTTTCTTCCAATTTAATCTCTTCTTTACTGCTTTCCAAGGGCATGGGAGGTTGTGCTTCTTCTTCTTGAATCTCCATCTCTTGATCAACCTCTTCCAAGTCCTTAATCATGGCATGCCTTGGAGGTTGTACACCCTCCTCAGCATCAATTTCGAACGTCTTGGAAGGGGGTTCTATGACTAGACTTTCCCATGGAGGTTCTGCATCTCCTAAGTCTTCAACCTCTTCTTCTTCTTCAATAATTCCGGCTTCCTCCACTTGTTCCAGTACAAAGTCATGCTCCGTACTGTTCACTGGAGTTTCTAGTATCTCATTCATGCTATGTTCTTCATTAGATTGTCCACATGAAGCCATGGGGGTTCCTTGAGTGTCCGAACGTTGGGAAGCTAATTGACTTATCGCTTGATTTAATTGGTGAAGGGTTGCATGAAATTTTTCCACTATTTCCTTGAGACGATCCCTTGATTCTTGTTCCGCTTGGGTATCATAAGTAGGACCATAAAACTCTTGGATTGATGGATATGGAGATGGCAAATATTGAGGTGGTGGTTCTTGGGAGTAATTGGGTTGGAATCGGGGTGGTTCTATATATGGTTCATATGGCTCATAAGGTGGTTGGTATGGTGGTTGAGGGTTAGGGTCATATGGAAGTGAATGGTGAAAAGGGACTTGTGAGTATGGTGGTCCAAAGCTATGTTGAGGAGGGGGTTCATAGGCGTATGGTGGTGGTTGTTGATAGTTAAAAGAGTGCTCACCACCATAGCCATTGCCTTGATATGCATCACAGAATGGTTGTTGATAGTCCATTGGAGGTGGTTGTTGCCATGAGGGTTGATCAAATCCTTGTGGCTCCTCCCATCTTTGATTGTTCCAACCTTGATGCCTGTTCTCATTGTAATTTCCTCTTCCTGCAACATAATTGTAACCAGACTCATAGCCAAAGGGGTGAGAGTTCATAGTAGTGAGATAAAATAAAAATAAAAATTAATAAAAAAGAAAATATTTTGAAAAAGATATGATTTTTAAAAAAAAGATAAGATAAGATTTTTGAAATAGATATGATTTTTGAAAAAAAAATATGATAAGATTTTTGAAATTTAAAACTAAGATAAGATAAGATAAAAAAAATTTAAAATAAAAATCTAATTTTTTTTTGAAAAATATTTACAATAACCAATAATAAGGCACACGTTTGCAATTCCCTGGCAACGACGCCATTTTGACGTTAGGATTTTGCTAGTAAAGAATTTTATAAAATTGCGTTGTAAGTATAGATTCTAAACCAACAAGAATCCCTTCGTACAAATGTTTTGGTTGTCACAAGTAACAAACCCCTAAATAAATTGATAACCGAAGTATTTAAACCTCGAGTCGTCTTCTCAAGGAACTGCAGGGAAGTGTGTTCTTATTATTTGTTATGGAGATTGTAAATTGGGGTTTGAGAATGAGGAATGAATATGGCAAATAATTTAAATGGCAATTAAAATAAATAAATACTAAGGCAAATCCTTTGACAAGGTATGAGAAATTGGAAGTCCAGACTTAGTTATTCTTATCAATAATAATGAAAGTTAAATCTTAATTCCACTTAGTTAACCTTTGCTAAAGCAAAGGAAAGTCAAGGGACTAATTAGTTTGACCTTCGAATCCTATTTATTTCCTAAGAAAAGGTTGGGATTATTGAAGTTCAGTTCAATTAGCAAAGATAACAGTTATCAATTATGTTGAGCTAAGATAACTCCTGAGTTACTGATTTCTTAACCAATACCAAAAAGAAAAGGAATTAAATCTACTGGAATAAAAATGTCTTCAGATTAGGAATAACCAATAACATAAATAAAAGAAAGCAATATTAACTAAAATACCTCAAATAACATTAATTCAAAAGAGTAATCTGTAACATAGAAGAATTCATACTAAATTGAAAAGCAAGTAATGAAAAAGGAATATTGAACCTGATAAAAAGATAATCCTCAAAGCAAATAAAATCCTAAATCTAAATCCTAATCCTAAAGAGAGAGGAGAGAACCTCTCTCCAACTAAACCTAAATCATGGAAAGTGACTAAAATTTGGAGGCTCCCCTGAATGGATGCATTCTCCCACTTCATAACCTCTGGTCTATGCCTTCTGGACTTGGATTTAGGCGAAAAAGGGCTTCAAAATTCGCTATGAGCGTTTTCTGCAATTTCTGGTGCGTGGCCTCTGTCACGCGTCCGCGTGGGTCACGCGGTCGCGTCAATTAGAGTTTTCCTTGTCGCGCGGTCGCGTCAGTCATGCGGCCGCGTCAGAGGTGTTCTTCTTTAGGCACGCGGTCGCGTCAGTCATGCGGCCGCGTCGCTACTTCTTCGCGCTTGGCATGCGGCCGCGTCGTCCATGCGGTCGCGTCGCTGCCAGTTTCTTCAGAAACTCATTTTGTGCTTTCCTTCCATTTTTGTATGTTTCCTTTCCATCCTTTGAGTCATTCCTGCCTTAGAAGATCTGAAACTACTCAACACACTAATCATGGCATCGAATGATAATAAAGGGTAATTAAAATAATTAATTTTAAAGCATAGGAAACATGTTTTTCACATACATCACATAATAAGGAAGGAAAAGTAAAACCATGCAATTAATATGAATAAGTGGGTGAAGGATTGAATAAATCACTCAAACTAAGCACAAAATATATCACAAAATATGGGTTTATCAGTCCCGCACCCAAAGGAGAATAGACCTACGTCTAACGCCCATAAAGGACCCCCTAGCCAGCGTTTAATGCCCTAGAGGCCTCCTAGAATGTGGATCTCATCAAATCTCATCCCAAACACTCACAAAGTGGAACCCAGAAGTGGATTTTGTCACTAAAAGACTGTTTTACCTTTTTTATGTAATCCTTAGTCATTAGTCTAGTATTTATTTGAGAATTTTTACACTATTCACAGTAACATAGACACTTTACACATTTTTTATATTTTCTTCTCTATCAGTATGAGTTTCTAAACCTCCTAGATTGAGGAGATGAGCCCTGCTGAGTTTTATGGATTAATAAAAGTATTAGTATTTCTTTTCAATCTGTGTTTGATTTTCGATTCTAAGATGTATCTTCGTTCTTCATCATTATGAATGCGTTGAACTGGAACAAGGTTATCTCATTCTACATGGGTTCAGAGTGCGTCTTTCATCGGACAATTATGAACCACTAGCTTGATTATACATCTCTTAGACGGCTAATCCACGACTTCGATGGGGACTTCTCGAGACATCAGTTCGGCCGAGGTATGGGGAGATTAAGGTCTTTGTGGTAGAGGCTAGAACCCAAAGGCACAGGATTCTCTGATCCGGAAGATTCGACCTTGTCTATGGCATTTTGAGTAGGATCATTAAGGAGAATGGACCGCAGGAGCTTCACCTTCAATTAGAATGGATCCACACTAACCCTGGGGTTCAGATCTGGAGGAGCATTGGCGACCTTTCAACTGGAGTTGATCACATACAGCATGCCATAGAAGAAATCATTCATAGTTGAAGAAGACATTAAACCCAGGGTTATCCAGAAGAACAAAGCATCTCCAAGCCTTAACCATCTTCTTATCACTCGTTATAATCAAACATTGTAATTCCATCTTATTCCAATTTTATGCGCTTTAAACAACATACCTACTTGGTAGACGAAATTGTGATCCTCTTTGTATTTGCATGAGATTTAAAAATTGGCTCTATTGGAATTTATGATCACAACTTCATTCAACTTAACCAGCAAGTGTACTGGGTCATCCAAGTAATACCTTACGTGAGTAAGGGTCGATCCCACAGAGATTGTTAGTATGAAGCAAGCTATGGTCACCTTGTAAATCTCAGTTAAGCAAATTAAATGGTTATGGGTTTCGAAAATTAATAATAAATAGAAAATAAAATAAGATAGAAATACTTATGTAAATCAATAGTGGGAATTTCAGATAGGCGTATGGAGATGTTGTGCTCCTCTCGAATCTCTACGTTTTTATTACATTCATCCAATCCTTCTTACTCCTTTCCATGGCAAGCTGTATGTAGGGCATCACCATCATCAATGGCTACTTTTAATCCTCTCGGGAAAATGGTCCTATGCGCTGTCACTGCACGGCTAATCGTCTGAAGGCATCACCCTTGACAATGGCTACATCCCATCCTCTCAGTGAAAATGGTCCAAATGCTCTGTCACAGCACGGCTAATCATCTGTCGGTTCTCAATCAGGTTGGAGTAGAATCCATTGATTCTTTTGCGTTTGTCATCACGCCCAGCCTTCAGGAGTTTGAAGCTCGTCACAGTCATTCAATACCGGAATCCTACTCGGAATACCACAGACAAGGTTAGACTTTCCGGAATCCCAGGATCCTACTCGGAATACCACAGACAAGGTTAGACTTTTCGGATCCCCATGAATGCCGCCATCTATCTAGCTTATACCACGAAGATTCTGTTGGGGAATCTAAGAGATATGCGCCCGGCCTAAAGTAGAATGGAAGTGGTTGTCAGTCACACACATTCATAGGTAAGAATGATGATGAGTGTCACGGATCATCACATTCATCAAAGTGTTGTGCAACGTATATCTTGGAATAAGAATAAAAGAGAATTGAATAGAAAGTAATAGTAATTGTATTGAAACTTAAGGTACAGCAGAGCTCCACACCCTTAATCTATGGTGTGCAGAAACTCCACTGTTGAAAATACATAAATGAAAGGTTCAGGCATGGCCGAATGGCCAGCCCCCATGGTCTAAGGACTAGGCGTCCAGAGATGTCTAATACACTAGTAAAAAGTCCTATTTATAATAAACTAGCTACTAGGGTTTACATGAGTAAGTAATTGATGCATAAATCCACTTCCGGGGCCCACTTGGTGTATACTTGGGCTGAGCTTGATCTATCCACGAGCTGAGGCTTTTCTTGGAGTTGAACTCCAAGTTATAGCGTGTTTTGGGCGTTCAACTCCGGATCATGACGTGTTTCTGGCGTTTAACTCCAGACAGCAGCATGTACTTGGCGTTCAACGCCAAGTTACGTCGTCAATTTCCGAATAAAGTATGGACTATTATATATTGATGAAAAGCTTTGGATGTCTACTTTCCAACGCCGTTGAGAGCGTGCCAATTAGAGTTCTGTAGCTCCAGAAAATCTATTTCGAGTGCAGGGAGGTCAGATTCCAACAGCATCAGCAGTCCTTTTGTCAGCCTTTTTCAGAGTTTTGCTCAAGTCCCTCAATTTCAGCCAGAAATTACCTGAAATCACAGAAAAACACACAAACTCTTAGTAAAGTCCAGAAATGTGAATTTAACATAAAAACTAATGAAAACATCCCTAAAAGTAGCTTGAACTTACTAAAAACTACCTAAAAACAATGCCAAAAAGCATATAAATTATCCGCTCATCACTACTTCTTCTATCTTCCTGACTAAGATTTACGAGATAAACATAGCTTGCTTCAAACCACAATCCTCGTGGGATTGACCCTGACTCGCTCATGTATTACTTGGATGACCCAGTGTACTTGCTGGTTCAGTTGTACGAAGTGTGGGAATTTGTGCCGCCACTAATCAAGGCTAGAATCAAGGTGAGTTGGCTCTTCCTTCTCTCTTTTGCTTCGATTCCAAGGAAAACATGCATGAACATGTATTTTCTTGATATTCTTCCTTAGGAATCATGCATAGCTTGACTTGAGGGATAAGAAACTTTAATTTCCAACAAGGGTAAGGTGAGGAATCTCATCCTAACACTCATATAAGGGTTCGGTCAGTTGAGGATTTTTGTATTTTAAGTTGTTCTTGATGTGATTTAGGAGGAAAAAATTCTTAAAGAACACCTAGAAGCATAACCGAATATGAGGCATCAAATCAAGGTAGGGTTTGGTGAAATTAATCTTGATTAATTGTGTTTGAGTTGTGTGAATGTTGTATGATTTGGATGTGCTAAAAATTGGTTGCATATATGAGTGATTCTTAGTGAAAATTTGGTGAAATTTTGATGAATTTTGGTGAAGACACGAGCTCATGAGCCTGTACTAGGGCTAGACATGCATTATTCTTGTTTGCACATCATTTTTTGTTGCACTTTTTGTGTGTGTGTGTGCATTATTTGCTATATTCATCTGAATGTATTCTATTTCTATGTTTTCTTCTATTTTCTATCTTCTATTTTTTTTGCTTTTCTGTTATCTGCTTTCTTGCTTTCTTCTATTTGCTATAAAGTACCTTCTTGTATGAAAAATACGACAGAGCCAATTAACATGACTAATTAACCCAACTCTATTAAGAACTTTCCAGTTTTTACACCTTCTCTTCCTTCACCTACAAATGGAAATGGGCGTGATATTTTATGAGTTTGAGGATCCTTACATCTATGAGGATCCAGTGCACCACAGTTATTTCATTATGCGAGTGGAGCCTCGTAATAGACGTTATGCGTTACAAAATTGTCCCCTCCAACATCCTCTGAGTAGCTCGCTTTTTTATCCTGACGCTCCTTATAATTTTCCTCTATCTTGGCTGCATCCAGATGCACCTGAACATCCCTTCGCTGATGGTCAAGAACACCCTATTCCAGCTCAACCTCTAAATCAGGTGGCATCTGAGGCTATCGTTCTCGAAGAGCCTGAGTGGGTCGATGATTATGTACCTGCGATTCCACTGGAGTGGGACTTCCCTCCTGAGTCGATTCCTGACTTTCCGCAAGACAATAAGCCGACACTACTATATGACCTGGCATGCTGGAAGTTGGGTCGTTATACTCACCGTCAACTTCCTTCGTCCAACGAGAAGCTGGTACCTTATTCGGTGAATTATAGCAAATTTTCCTGTTTTTGAATTTTGTTGCTGTAATTCATATTACGTCACTATAGTTTGATTTGGTGGATGAAAGTTGAATTTGCTAGTGAATGTTAAATTTGTTGCTGAAATTTGTTTCTGATTAATGATCATGACTAAACATTGTATTTGATGTCGTATTGCTGAAATTATCACTTAAGGTACTTATGAATTTGTTGTTGTGTTGCTAAGTAATGACTTAGATATTTTTTTTTGTTGAAAATCATCACTGAATTGAAGTTTTTATAATCATTGCACCATGAATTTGGGAATCTGTCATGCTGAAAGAATCACTTTGCTAAATTATTTTTGTTGCTAAAAACTATCCTAGTTGAATTTATTGTTGAAAATAATCAATGAGAGGAATTTATTGCTGTAACAATAGATTTGAATTTGGTTTTTAGGTAGTTTGTTAAGGTGTGTTTGATTTAGCGTTGGGAAAGAGAGAAGAGCATTTGAGTCTCTTGAAAGCTTCATTTTTATATTTGGTAACTCTTCTTTTGCGGAAGTGATTAGCTTCTGTGTTCATGTTAGCTTGTTACTGTTGGAAAATTAGGTGAGAAAATTACATTTTCTAGCCGGGGCAGTGGCGGAGCTTAGAAAATTTTGCTTAGGGAGCCAAAAATGTTAACATAAAAAATACATAAAATCATTATGAGAAAACAAAATTTATAAATATCACAATATTTTAATATTTTGCCATTACCATAATAATAAATGAATTCTTTTAAAGATAAATAATATAAATTATCCTAAGTGATATTTTTTAAATTATAAGTGATTTAAAATCTTTAAAAATTAAATTAGAACAATATTTTTAGTATTTTTTGTAATATAAATAGTTAAATTATTCATAAAAAAGTTATTTTTTCATCTTATTCCTAAAAAAATCCATGAAACATACAATAAAATTTAAAAAGTAAATCAATTATTGTAATAATTATGATTATGATGAACTTTTTTAGTTAGTGCAATAGTCTATCATGTTAAGTTTGAAAAATTATTGATTGAATGGATGAATAGTTGAACATACGTGCTTTTAAATTGTTATCTATGATTTTTTGCCAAATGAGCTTGTTATATTATCAGTGGTACTTTTTTATAAGATTTTGTAAGAGACGCGTATGCGAGCGAAAGGTATGAATAGAGGTGGAAGAAAAATGGCATGTTGCAAAGGTGATGTTGATAAACCCATATTTTGTGATATATCTGTGCTTAGTTTGAGTGATTTATTCAATCCTTCACCCACTTATTCATATTAATTGCATAGTTTTACTTTCTCTTCCTTATTATGTGATGTATGTGAAAAACATGTTTCCTATGCTTTAAAATTAATTATTTTAATTACCCTTATTTCCATTCGATGCCATGATTAGTGTGTTGAGTAGTTTCAGATCTTCTAAGGCAGGAATGACTTAAAGGATGGAAAAGAAAACATACAAAAATGGAAGAAAAGCATAAAACGGTATTTTGGAGAAATTGGCATCCACGCGACCGCATGGACGACGTGGCCGCATGCCAAGCGCGAAGAAGCAGCGACGCAGCTGCATGGCTGAAGCGACCGCGTGCCTAACGAAGAACACCTATGACGCGGCCGCATGACTGACGCGACCGCGCGACAAGGAAAACTCCAATTGATGCGACCGCGTGACCCACGCAGACGCGTGACAGAGGCCACGCACCAGAAATTGCAGAAAATGCTCATAGCGGATTCTGAAGCCCTTTTGGCCCAAATCCAAGTCCAGAAGTCATAGACCAGAGGATATGAAGTGGAGAAATGCATCCATTGAGGGGGAGCTGGTATTTTTAGTTACTTTCTATGATTTAGATCTAGTTTGGAGAGAGGTTCTCTCCTCTCTCTCTTGAGGATTAGGATTTAGGATTTAGGACTTCTCTTAGTTTTAGGAGTGACTCTCAATCCTAGGTTCAATGTTCTTTTACTCTATGTTATTTCTTATTTTCAGACATTTGAATGCTTGCTTGTATTAGTTATGTTGCCTATTTGGCCTATGCCACTTTCATGATGATTTTCTTATTTAATGATATTTGAGGTATTTCAGTTTAATATCGCTTTATTTACTTATGCCATTGATTCTTCCCAATCTGAAGACGCTTTTATTCCAGTAGATTTAATTTCCTTCCTTTTGGTTTTGGTTAAGAAATCAGTAACTCAGGAGTTATCTTAGCTCAAGATAATTGATAACTGTTATCTTTGCTAATTGAACTGAACTTCAATAATCCCAACCTTTTCTTAGGAAATAAATAGGATTCGAAGGTCAAACTAATTAGTCCCTTGACTTTCCTTGCTCTAGCAAAGGTCAACTAAGTGGAATTAAGATTCAACTTTCATTATTATTGCTAAGAATAACAAAGTCTGGACTTCCAATTTCTCATACCTTGCCAAAAGTTTGCTTTACAGTATTTATTTATTCTAATTGCTATTTAAATTAATTGCCATATTCACTCCTCATTCTTGAAACCCCAAATTTACAATCTCCATAACCAATAATAAGAACATACTTCCCTGCAATTCCTTGAGAAGACGACTCGAGGTTTAAATACTTCGGTTATCAATTTATTTAGGGGTTTGTTACTTGTGACAACCAAAACGTTTGTATGAAAGGAATTTTGTTGGTTTAGAAGCTATACTTGCAACGGGAATTTATTCTGAATTCTAGACCACGCAAAAGTTCTCTCATAAGATGTACAGGAAAAAGGCAAATGGATGGTGACCAGCATGGATCATTGCATTGACCTCAAGGCTGTGGGTTTCGAAGAACAGGTACTTAGTTTGTGGTTAATGGAATTTTTTTTCTCAATTCCCTGTTTCTTATAAATACTCTATCTTTAGCTCTTACCTCTCTCATACATTCAAGTATGATAGAAATGCATGCATTTAATTAACGTGCTAATTACAAATGACAGATAAAATAAAAGATATATATTAAAGTCAAATCCATAGAATACATGGCACATGATAAAAGGGACCTCAGGGATCACCTTCTTCTCTGCCACTACTTCATAGAAGTAGACTTGGTGGGCTTTGGTGATGAATCTCTCCATCTCCCAAGATTCGGAGGTGGCGGCTATGGCCTTTCCTTTCCTTTTTCTAGAGGGTTCTCCAACCTTGGGTGCCATAAGTGGTAATGGAAAGCAAAAAGCAATACTTTTCCCACACCAAACTTAAAAGCTTTGCTCGTCCTCGAGCAACAATAAATAAAAGAGAAGAATGGAGTAGAAATCAATTCGGCCAAGGGGGCTTTGATGTGTATGTGAGGTGTGTGTATGAAGGGTTATTAAGAGAGGTATTTATAGGAGTGGGATAGGGTTGGGCTTGGTCATGGGTGGGATAAATGGGAGAGAAATTTGATTTTGAAGTGGGTAGGGGATGGTGAGAGTTATGATGGTTTTGGGGAAGTGATTGGGCTAGGATCTATAGGGAAGAGTGTGTGGGGAAGTGTGAAAAGGAAGAAGGAAGAAGTGGGGTAGGTGAAGATGCTGTGGGACCCACTGGTCCTGAGAGGGTAGGGAATTCAGATTCCCTGCCCTCTGTATGTGCGTTGAATGCCCAACATTATGCTCTTGGCTGGCGTTCAATGCCAGCAAGACACTCCATCTAGAGTGTTCTGTTTGGCTAGTGTTCAACGCCAGCAAGACAATCCATCCAGAGTGTTCTGTTTTCATTGCTGATCTTTTCTGTCTCTGTTCTGACTGCTTCACATGATCATGAACTTAAAGAAAAAACTAAAGAAAAACAAACTTTAAGAAATTAGAGGAAATAGGAATAACTAAATAAGGTTGGGTTGCCTCCCAACAAGCGCTTCTTTAATGTCACTAGCTTGACAGTTAGCTTTTTACGAAGAGTGATATGGGCTCAAAATTTTTCCCCTTACAGTGAACTTTCTTCCTATCTTCCCATGAATGAGCTCCACAAGCTCTAGAGACAGGACATGACTCACTGTATGTGGTATGATTGACTTCTTAGTGAAGACAACTCTCATGCCAGGTGAGAGGCCTTCAGTGGGGACTTTCTTGTCCTTCCAGCCTTTAGGTACTTTCTTCTTAGTACCTTTGTTCTCAATGCTTGTTGATGACTGCCCAACACCAAACTCAGAATTGGTGTTTGGGGGCTTAGTAAAGCTTTGCACTAAATGAAATGGTTGGAATACTAAGTGTTGCACATTTATCTCTCTTTTTTCAGAGGGAGAGTTGGGGTGAGGCATCTTGACCAAGATGTGATCCTCCCTTAGTTGTAGAATCAGTTCTCCCTTTGCTACATCAATGATAGCATTAGCAATGGCTAGGAAAGGTCTTCCAAGGATGATGGATTCATCCTCATCTTCCCCAGTATCTAAGATAATGAAGTTTACAGGGATGTAAAGGTCTTCAACCTTTACTAATACATCCTCTACTAAGCCATATACTTTCTTTATTGACTTGTCTGCCATCTCTAGTGAGATGTTTGCAGCTTGTACCTCAAAGATTCCCAGCTTCTCCATTACAGAGAGTGGCATGAGATTTATACTTGACCCTAGGTCACACAGAGCCTTCTCAAAAGTCATAGTGTCTATGGTGCAAGGAATTAGGAAGCGTCCGAGATCTGGAAGCTTTTGAGGCAACTTCTACTGAACTAAAGCATTGAGTTCTTTGGTAAGCACTGGAGGTTCTTCCCCCAAAGGTTTTATACCAAACAGCTTGGCATTTAGCTTCATAAGAGCTCCTAGGTATTGAGCAACTTGCTCTTCCCTAGTGTCCTCATCCTCATCTGAGGATGAATATTCATCAGAACTCATGCTCTACAGGAGTGCATGCAAGAGAACCTCTATGGTCTCTACATGAGCCTTGGCTTCCTTTAATTCTTGGATAGGAATTTCTTCAGTGGGTGCTGAACACTCAGTAGGTATGCCATTACTGGCGTTCAATGCCAGTTCCTTTGCCAAGTTGGGCGTTGAATGCCCAGGAGGGACCTCCTTCCTGGTGTTCAACACCAGCTTCCCTGCCATTTTAGGCGTTGAACGCCTTGTGAGGGCTTCTTCACTGGCGTTCAATGCCAGCTTTGATGCCTGCTTAGGCGTTGAACGCCTAGTGAGGTATTCCTCACTGGCGTTCAACGCTAGCTTCTATGCCAGCTTTGGCATTGAACGCCCAGTGAGATGCTCTTCACTGGCATTCAATGCCACCCCAATCTTTCCAGATTTGGCCTCAGCCTCTATGGTGATGGCCTTGCACTCTTCTCTTTGGTTTACTTTACTGTTACTAGGAAAAGTGTCGGGGGCGTTTCAGGGATTCTCTTGCTCAGTTTACCAACTTGTACCGCCAAATTTCTAATGGAGGATCTTGTTTCAGTTATGAAACTATGAGTGGTCTTAGAGAGGTTGGAGACTATAGTTACTAAGTCAGAAAGGCTCTACTTAGGAGTCTCCATATTCCCTTGAGAAGATGGGAATGGTGGCTGAAAAATCCCATTTGTAGAGTTTATCTTGTATTGATTTTAGGAGATTTTAATACCTTTTACCCACATTTATTCAATGAATTAGCATGATTTTGTGATTGTCTCCTTATTTGTGCTTAGATGTAAAAACATGCTTTTTAGGCCTTTAACTTGATGATTTTAATCTCCCTTTGATTCCACTAGATGCCTTGATGTGTTTGTTAGTAATTTCAGATTGAAAAGGCTAGGAATGGATCAAAGGAGTGAAAGGAAAGCATACAAAGTGGAGAAGATCATGAAAAGCCAAAGAATTGAACTCATCCATGGACGCGCGCGCACACCAGGCGCTTACGCACACCTTGCGAAATGGCCCATGGATGCGTACGCGTGCTGTGCGCGTATGCGTCGATGCTGATACTTGATTTTTAAGTGAATTCGAACCTAACAAATTCTCAAGAGTTGTGGGGCCCAATACCAACCAACTTTGGCGCCTAAACTGATATTTAAAGCCAAGGATTGAAGAGCAAAGGGACTTTTAATCATTCACACTCATTAGGATTAGTTAGAAGTAGTTTTAGAGAGAGAAGCTCTCACTTCTCTCTAAGATTAGGATTAGGATTATGTTTAGTTCTTAGATCTAGGTTTTTAATTCATCTTCTTCTACTTCTACTCTTCAATTCTTTGTTGTTACATTCATCATTCTTCTATTCTTTTGTTGTAATTTCCTTTATGGGCTGGTGGCAGTATCTCCACAGTCGGGACCAGTATGGCTCCCGGTGCTGGTAAAAGAAGTGGAGTCCGGGGTGTCTGAGTCTCTGAAGCGTCCCTTGAGTAGCTCCTTGAGGTGTTTGAATCGGCGCTCGTTACGGCGTTCTCCCATCTTTGCTTTTTGTTCATGCCGATCCAACTTTTCAAGTATCTGCTGGAGCACTTTCTCAGTGGTAGATGCTTGTGGTGTTGAAGAAGGAAAATCTTCAACCGGCTCAGTAGGCTGGCTTGTAGTGGCTGCTGAAAGTCTGAGGTATTTCCCATTAGGGACATATTGATCATCCCGTGGAAGCATGACTTTGGTGTCCCCAGCTCTGCAGGAGACTCCGGCTGCGGAGACAAGATTTGAGACCAAGGCGGGGAAAGGTAAGTTGCCCGCGATTTGTGCATGCTCTATAGCATGCCGGATGTGTCTTAAGAGATTCAGAGGTTGCTCTGTAAGGATGCACCATAGTAGAACAGCCATGTCCGCAGTGAAGGAGGACTCATGAGTGCTTGGAAAGATGGGACATGATCTGTGCCCATACGCGAGCCTCCAAGGTAAGTGCGGAAGCCAAGATTCTCTTAGGGCGGTTGCGGTGGTATCCGTAGATCCAACGGCTGCCAGGTAAAGCAATGACTCTGAGAACGGAGTCCCAGTCAAATTGGTATCTCTGGCACTGAAGGGTATCTTCTTGAAAAGCGTCCATTCCTTTTGGAATAGGGGAATGACTCAGAACTTGCTGAATGGCCTCTTCTGTAATGGGGACTTGCTTCTGCCGGACATAAACAGACTGCAGGGTTGGTATATAGAAGTTGGAGTAGAACTCAACTACCCAAGAAAGATTGACCTGCCTTGGCTGTCTCTGTAGGAAACCCCATTATCTTCGCTCAATTTATGGCTCAACAAAGGTGGCAATATTGGGCGGGAGGATGAGAAGGTATTCATTGTTATAGTTCCTTTCTGCTAGGATAGGGAACATCTGCTCACAGTAGCGATTGGGAAATCGCGCAGTGTCCTTTGCTGGAAAGGCTTTCTCTTTGTCGTCAACCTTTATTATCCTCTTAACGCTTTTTGTTGAGGGCTTGACTGCGGTTGAAGAAGGCTCTGCCACTAATGCTCTTTTAGTTCCTCTTCTTGCTGATGGTTTGGAAGTAGCTTTCTCTTGTCCTTTCTTGGTGGCCATCCTGAAAGAAGGGAAGAGAAAGAAAATTAATTTTATAGAGATAGAGCAAGGAAGATGGTATTGTAAGTGATAGTCAATGCATAATAAAGATAAATGGCATGAACACATGGTCCGGATTACATGTGAAAAGCTCATCAATGGAAATATAGCAAGTGCATGTAGGACAATGGAATGCAAGAGGTTTATTGGCATGCAGGCAAAGGCATGAGTAGCATATATCAAACATTCAATGTCCAAGTTAGGTTACCATTTGTAACAAACTAACTATCACGGTTGTATTGACAATTAAATTTAAATAATAAAATATGAAAGCGAATTTGTGAAAAGCAAGCATTGCAGAGTAGAGTAAAGTAATATAGAAAAGTGCATAGTGCTATATGGGCTTTTTCACAAATACATGGCATGCATGGTAAACAAGATATAAAAAATATGAAATTGAACATGCAAGAAATCCCTTAAATAGGAGAAAAAATAATTGTCAAACAATTTGCAATAATCCACAAGCATATAATGAGGAATGATGACTCAAAAGGTATCTAACACCATGTAAAGGAAGAAGAAGGAAAAATAAAGATGTGAAAAGAAAAAGAAAAGAAAAGAAAAAAATAATAATATATATACATACTATAATAAGAATGATAGAAAAGAGAAGAAGGAAGAAGAAGGTAAAACCTTGTTAATGGTGGTGAGAGAGAGAGAAAGTGAAAGGTGAGGTAGAAGGGGAAAGGGAGAAAGAAGAAAGAAGGGGGGAAAAGAAAAAGTAGGGTTTGGAGAAGAGAAAGATAAGATAATTTGGCTTATTGGGTTGAGCTGTGCGGCGCATGTGACGCGGCCGCGGAAGGCACACGTTCGCGTGGATGCGCGTCAGGAAGGGGGGCGCGATCGCATCGGTCACGCGGTCGCGTGACCTACATTGTGCTGCTGGCGCGAGTGCAGCCTCGCTCCAGCACAACTCTCTGTTCAATATAATTCAATTGCCAAATTAAGGTGACACGATCGCGTGGGTCATCCGATCGCGTGAGTGTGCATCAGAAATTAATTGACGCGGCCGCGTCGGCGACGCGGTCGCGTGACCAGGATTGTGCTTCCAGCACCAATCCAGCACCACTCACGCACAATATAGGATTGTGCACCCTTTTACGTCGAAAATGCAGGGCACGCGGCCACGTGGAGTACGCGGTCGCGTTGGAGGCCATGATTTCCATGCGACGCGGTCGCGTGGAGTAAATTGTGCCTTTGGCATGACTCCAGCGCTGCTCCTGCGAAACTTTCTGTTCATTTTTATTTTTCTTTACGCCCCCTGCCATGCAGACGCGTCGCTTGTGTGATCGTGTCGTGCAGCGAAATTTTATTTTTTTTAGAAAGATAAAGACATGTAATTGAAAGAGCACGAAAGCAGTAATAAAGAGAATAGTTATTTAAAGAGGAAAAACTAAAAGTAAAGAAAAGAACGATCATACCGCGGTGGGTTGTCTCCCACCAAGCACTTTGCTTTAACGTCCGTAAGTTGGACGCTCCACTAGCTCAATCTGTTGCTATGTAGGGATCTTCCAGGCGGCAGATCTCAAGCTCTTTGCTCTTCTGCACCTTCTCACCATGGTATAGCTTCAGACGGTGTCCATTGACCTTAATAAGTTCAGAACTTGAAGGATGGCTTAGGTGATAAACTCCGTACGGTTCAGCCTTCTCTATTCTGTATGGACCTTCCCATTTTGATCTCAACTTACCGGGCATGAGCCTCAGTCGAGATTTGTAAAGGAGAACAAAATCTCCAGGTTGGAACTCTCTCTTCTTGATGTTTTGATCATGCACAACTTTCATCTTTTCCTTGTATATTCTGGAGTTCTCATAAGCTTCTAGGCGAAGGTTCTCCAGTTCCTGCAGTTGTAACTTTCTTTCAGCTCCAGCATTCTCAATCCCCATGTTGCACTCTTTAACTGCCCAGAAGGCTTTGTGTTCAATTTCAACTGGGAGATGACAAGCTTTTCCATAAACTAAGCGGAAGGGACTCATCCCAATGGGTGTCTTGTATGCTGTTCTATATGCCCACAGTGCATCTTGTAGTCTGGTGCTCCAGTCTTTTCTGTGAGACTTTACTATCTTTTGCAAGATATGTTTAATTTCTCTATTTGACACCTCGGCTTGCCCATTAGTTTGGGGATGGTAAGCTGTTGCAACTTTATGGATTATCCCATGCTTGTTCATCAATCCTGTTAGTCTCCTGTTACAAAAATGGGTGCCTTGATCGCTCACGATCGCTCGTGGTGATCCAAAGCGGCATATAATATGGTTTCTCACAAAGGAAACAACAGTGTTAGCATCATCAGTGCGGGTAGGAATTGCTTCCACCCATTTGGAAACATAATCTATAGCTAACAATATATAAAAATATCCACTAGAATTTGGAAATGGACCCATGAAGTCAATGCCCCAAACATAAAAAATTTCACAGAAAAGCATATATTGTTGAGGCATCTCATCCCTCTTGGATATGTTACCAAATTTTTGGCATGAGTGACAAGATTTACAAAACTCAGCAGCATCTCTAAAAAGAGTAGGCCACCAGAATCCATAGTCTAAGATTTTTCTAGCTGTTCGTTGAGGGCCAAAATGTCCTCCACTTTCAGATGAGTGACAGGCTTCTAAAATAGATTGGAATTCTGATTGAGGTATACAACGTCTAATTATTTGGTCAGTGCCACATCTCCATAAATATGGGTCATCCCATATATAATATTTAGACTCGCTTTTCAGCTTGTCTCTTTGATGTTTAGAAAAATGTGGAGGAAATGTGTGGCTAACTAAATAATTAGCAATAGGTGCATACCAAGGGACTACTTCAGATACTGCTTGCAGGTTGTCAAAAGGAAAATTATCATCTATAGGAGTAGAATCATCCTTAATATGTTCAAGGTGACTCAAATGGTCTGTAACTAAATTTTGATTACCACTCCTATCCTTGATTTCTAAATCAAACTCTTGTAACAACAGTATCCAACGTATAAGTCTTGGTTTGGATTCCTTTTTAGCCAATAGATACTTTAGAGCTGCATGGTCCGAGTACACTACTACTCTAGTACCAAGTAAATAAGCCCGGAATTTATCCAGAGCAAAAACAATAGCGAGTAGCTCTTTCTCAGTAGTAGTATAATTGGACTGGGCAGTGTTTAAAGTCTTAGACGCATAGGCAATAACAAAAGGATTTTTACCTTCACGCTGAGCCAGTGCTGCTCCTACTGCATGGTTGGAAGCATTGCACATGATTTCAAATGGCTGGCTCCAGTCGGGTCCTCTCACAATTGGAGCTTGAGTTAGAGTAGTCTTTAGCTTATCAAATGCTTGTTTGCAATCCTCACTGAACTCAAACTCAATATCCTTTTGTAGTAATCTGGATAAGGGAAGTGCCACCTTACTAAAGTCCTTAATAAATCTCCTATAGAAACCTGCATGGCCAAGGAACGAACGGACTTCCCTCACAGAAGAGGGGTAAGGTAAACTAGAAATAACATTCACTTTTGCTGGGTCTACAGAAATGCCATTATTAGATACCACATGTCCCAATACAATCCCTTGCTTTACCATAAAGTGGCATTTTTCGAAATTCAATACAAGGTTTGTATTAATACATCTATCTAATACTCTAGATAATCCATCTAAGCAAAGGTTAAAAGAATCACCATAAACGCTAAAATCGTCCATAAAAACTTCCATACAGTCCTCAATAAGATCAGAGAAAAGACTCATCATGCACCTTTGGAAAGTAGCTAGTGCATTGCACAAGCCAAAGGGAATTCTTTTATAAGCATAGGTTCCAAAAGGACATGTAAAAGTAGTCTTTTCCTGATCCTCAGGACCTATATGAATCTGGAAATAACCTGTGTAACCATCTAAAAAGCAATAATGTGATTTACCTGACAGGCGATCCAGCATTTGATCAATGAATGGAAGTGGATAGTGATCCTTACGAGTAGCTTGGTTGAGACGCCTGTAATCAATGCAGACTCTCCAAGCATTCTGAACTCTAGTTGCTATGAGCTCTCCATGCTCATTTTTCACTGTAGTGACTCCGGACTTCTTGGGCACCACTTGCACTGGGCTTACCCATTCACTGTCTGAAATGGGATATATGATACCGGCCTCCAATAGTCTGGTCACTTCCTTTTTGACAACTTCCAAGATGGTAGGATTCAATCTTCTTTGTGGTTAACGGACAGGTCTTGCTCCCTCTTTTAAAAATATTCTGTGCTCGCATATTTGAGGGTTGATTCCCACTATGTCTGCCAAACTCCACCCTATTGCCTTCTTATGCTTCCTCAACACATCAAGTAGCTGTTCTTCTTGTTGAGAAGTCAGTTCTCTTGCAATAATAACCGGAAGCTTCTGCTCATCCTCAAGGTAAGCATATTTGAGATGTGGAGGGAGAGGTTTCAATTCTAACTTTTGATCATGGACAGGCTCTGGGTTATCTGGGGCTTGTGAAAATGGCGAAGTGTCCTCATCATCAGTTAAGAGGGTCCCCACACTTGGACCTTGTCCAGTGTGCCTCTCTTCAAACTCTTCCTTTTGAACTTCAGCCACACTTTCGTCTATGACATCACACTAGAAGATAGAACGATCTTCTGTGGGGTTGTCAATGACTCCATTCAGATTGAAGATTACTATGCGGCCATCTATTTCAAAGGAGTATGTCCCTGAAAAAGCATCCAATTTAAAATTTGATGTCTTCAGGAATGGTCTTCCAAGTAGGATTGATGATGGCTTATCTGAATCATTATGGGGCATCTCCAAGATATAAAAATCAGTGGGAAATGTGAGCCCTTTAATGTTCACCAAAACATCTTCAGCAACTCCAGCAACTGTAATAATGCTTTTATCTGCTAACACAAAACGAGCTGCCGACCTTTTTAAGGGAGGGAGCCTTAAAACATCATATATAGACAAAGGCATTATACTGACACATGCTCCTAAATCACACATGCAATCATAAATTACTACACCACCAATAGTACAACTAACTATGCAAGGACCTGGATCACTACATTTTTCAGGTAATCCTCCCATTAAAGCAGATATAGAACTACCTAAAGGAATAGTTTCTAATTCATTAATTTTATCTTTTTGGATACATAAGTCTTTTAGAAACTTTGCATATTTAGGTACCTGCTGAATAACATCAAAAAGGGAACAGTTACCTCAACCTTTTTGAATATCTCTACCATTTTAGGATCAGGTTCCAGATGCTTCCTAGGCTTCATTGCAAGTTGTGAAAATGGAATGGGAGTAGTGTTTTCTGTGGTGCCTGCACCTTTTTGTGCCTCTTCCTGTGGTTGAGCTATCTCTTCTTCGGCTATGTCCTGTATATCCTCTTCCTCTTCAACATCTTCGATTTCTACCACCTCTTCAGCTGAGGCGTATTCTGGTGAGCTTGGTTCCTCCTGATTCCTCTCCTGTAGTGTGGTTCCGGACCTCAGGGTGATGGCATTAATTCCTCCCTTTGGATTGGGTAATGGTTGAGAGGGGATTCCAGTGGTGCTTGAAGGTTGGTTACTGGAATTTTTCGCTGAACCAAGTTGTGTCATAAAAGCTTGTAGAGTAGAGGTGAAACCATTTAGACTGGCGTTAATACTGTTCACGATGGTATTTTCCATGGCCAGTTGTCTTTTCTCAAAAGCTTGTAATAATTCTTCATTAGAAGATACAGAAGAATGAGTAAATTGAGAGGTTTGCTGCTGATTGTTCGGTGGTCCTTGGTTTTGCCTCAGGTGAGGTGCTCGGTATGGTTGATTTTGTTGCCTGTTGTTGTAATTATTCCACCTCTGATTTCCCTGATTATCTCTGCCTCCCCTATTATTGTTATCTCTCCAATTCTGGTTTGAATTGTCCTGCTATCCATGGTTATTATTTCCACTTTGATTGTACCCTTGGTTGGGGCGGTCATAGAAGTTGTGAGTGGATGCCACCATGTTGTCTTCTTGTTGGAGCTGCGGGCATTCATCAGTGTAATGGCTGTAATCAGCACAAATTCCACAAATTCTTTGTGGAACTAGTTGTTGGTTTTGCTGCGGTTGAGTTTGCTGAGCTTGTTGATTTAACTGCATTTGCTTCAGCAGGTTGGTCATTTCACAGATGCTTCGATTTAGAGCAGCAGTCTCTATGCCAGAAGATACTTCTGCAACGGCCCTTGAACGACCTTGCTTCTGTCTGTGGTTCCGAGTAGATTCAGCTAAATCACTGATCAATTGCCAAGCTTCATCAGTGGTCTTGTACTTCTTCATAGACCCATTGCTGGCACTTTCCAATGTGGTCTTATCTTGGGGTCTCATACCTTGTGTGACATAGCTGAGTAGCACGATCTTGTCGATCATGTGGTGGGGGCATGCTTCCAGAAGATTATTGAAGCGCTCCCAGTATTCAAAGAGAGTCTCATTGTCATCCTGAACAATTGTAGAGATATCCTTCCTCAGTTTATCAGTAACTTCAGATAGGAAGAATTTCTCCAGGAACTCCTTTCTGAGTGTATCCCAGTTGGATACGTTTGCTAGAGGTTGAGTGTAGTACCACTCTCTTGCTTTTCCCTCAAGAGAGAACGGAAAAGCTTTCAGTAGAATTGAAGTTTCATCAGCGCCATCACGCCTGACAGTAGAACAGGCTGCCTGGAAATCTCTCAAGTGCTTGATAGGCTCTTGAGTAGGTAGGCCATGAAACTTCGGCATCAAATTTAGCAGTGCGGTCTTTATTTCAAAATCCGTTGCTACCGCTGGATGATGCGCTTGAAACGGTTGCAGTGTAAAATCAGGAGCTCCTTCCTCCTGAATGGTAATTCTTCTAGCTGCCATGTTTTCTGCACGTAAAACAACCGAATCAGTAGAACGGGGGCTGGTTTCTTCCTCAGATTCACTTTCAGATCCGCCCTCAGAGCGGACTAACCTACGCTGTTCTCGCCTTATTCGTGAAATTGTTCTTTCAATTTCAGGATCGAATATTAGCAAGCACGGATCAGGAAGTGAACGTGTCATTTGACAGAAGAAACACGCAGCTCATAGTAGCAAAATTAAAGAAAATGCAAATAAATAAATTCTAATTAATAAAATAAGCACTCTATTGCAACTCCCCGGCAACGTCGCCAAAAATTAATAGAGTGCAGAAGCTGGTGAATTAAAAATTTATTAAAATGGTTACGTTGCAAGTATAGTTCTTAACTCACCGAAAATCTGCCTATCAATTTAGAAATATGTCACTGAAAGTTTAAATTAAAATTACTGGGAGTTTTAAGTCCCAGGTCGTCTCCCAACGAGTTACAGAAAAATGTGCTGTTTTATTAATCAGATATTCCAAAAAGAGTTGAGCTAAGTAAATTGGGATTTAAATTGAGGAATTTTAAATAATAAAAATAAGAGGCCTTGACTGGGAATTGATTGGTTAGAATCTCTATCATTGATGGTGTGATTGTAAGATTAATTTATAATTAGTAGTTGTTCTGTTTGGTTATCCCTTACTAGGTAAGAGAAAGTCAAACAAGTGGAAATGCCAGATCTGTTCACAAGTTGCAACCCACTTAGTTCAAAGGGATTGGCGTCGGTGACAGGATAGCAATCCAACATTCAACCCAATTACAAATTTTTCTTTCAATCCTTCCAACTCAAGAGTTCCTTTTAATCAACTCCCCATCAAGTAATGAAACTACTCACGCATTGTAAATAAAGAATCCATGGCACATGAAAGGGAATTAAAAGAAGACATGATTATTGGAATGGAATTTAAATTAAAAAGAAATAATCCTTGCATTAATTAATCATAAAAATATCTGAATGACAAAATTGAACATAACAAAGAACATGGAAGAATAAAACCAAGTTAAGAGAATAAACTAGAGTGATGAAGTCTTGATGAGGAAAATAACTCTTCTCAATGTTCCAATGCCAAGATCAATTGAAAATTAAAATTCTTAAACCTAGAGAGAAAAAAAACCTAAGAGAGTCAAAAACTAGATCTAAACTACTTAATGAATGTTTTCTCTGTTGTTTCTGCATATTCTCTGACTCTGGTCTGCTGTTCCGGGCCAAAAACTGGGCCGAAATAGGGTCCAAAATCGCTGGTTTCAGATTCTGCAGTTTATGCAGATCGCGCATGTCACGCGATCGCGTCGTCCATGCGGACGCGTCGCTGGCGCTTTTCCTCTTCACGCGTTCGCGTCGTCCACGCTACCGCATTGCTTGTGCTTTCCAATCCGCGCGGCCGCGCAAGCCATGTGGCCGCGTCACTACGATTTGCGCTCCTTCGCGCGATCGCGTGAGCCATGCGACCGCGTCACTTTTCGCTGGTTATCTCCTCAAACTCTTGTGTTCCTTCCATTTTTGCTAGCTTCCTCTCCAATCTCCGTCTCATTCATGCCCTATAAAGCCTGAAACGCTTGACACACAGATTACGGCATCGAATGGAATAAAGGAGAATTAAAATTAAATAATTAAAGTCTCTGGGAAGCAATTTTCAAACATGTAATAAATTCAGGAAGGAAATCTAAATGCATGCTAAATTGATGAATAAGTGGGTAAGGATCACAACAAAACCACACAATTAAATACAATATAAACTATAAAATAGTGGTTTATCACTCGGTCCTTAGCATCTCTTCCTCCATCGTCGTCGTTGAAGGCTTGTAGATTGATTTTACATACTACTTGATTAATTTAGTTGAATTGTTGAATTAATAACAATAGTTCCAATATACATCTCTCTCTCTCTCTCCACGCACATCTCTTTCAGTTTAATCGGTTGAAGAAGCTTACATAATCCTTTTCTTCTTTTCATTGTTTTTGCAGTTTCGAGTTCGATCATGTCGAAGGACAAAGACTTTACCGATTTGTCGCTCACCTTCAAACACCTCTTAGGTTTGATTTAAATTGTTGTTTCTTTTTTGAGTAATCACAATTTAGCAATGTGATTATAGTTTAATTGTTTCATAATTTTTAGAAAATAGTATTGCATTCTTAGGTTTGTATTTTGTTGTTATGTTTTGTGTTTGGGAGTGCTTAGTTGCTAATCTTTGAACACAGGCATCTTATGGCTCTGTGTTTTCCTCTGAAGATTATCAAAGAAGTGTTACTAATGGTGAGCTTCAAAAAAAAGATGAATGATGAAAAAAAATATTACAAGATGCTACACTTGCTCTATTCTGTTTATTTTTAAGAACATTGTCTTACTCCTCTACACAGTCAGTGGTTTGAGTTATGTTCAGTTTATTTATCAATAAAAAGTTTGGAAATATTGATAGTGCACTAATTATATATAACTAATTCACATGAATTAATTTTTATGGGAGAATCGATTTCCCTCTGTTCTTCACAATGCACATTTATGTATGGCATTTTACTAAGTTGATGAAAAGCTTTTTTGTTAGTTGAATCAAAATGTATTCTTATTTCATTTATTTATGTATTTTTTCACATTGTGAGAGTTTTGTGAGAGCATCTCTGTTAAAGTAACTGTTTAAAATACAATTGTGCTATGATTTGTGAGAGCATCCTAATTCCAAAGTCTTCCAATTTCCCAAAGCCTGAATCAATCAAACCTCATCCGTAGAGTAGAGTAGACTCATTGATTTGTGCTATAATTTGTCTACAACTAGAGGATAAACTATTTTTCACTGTTTAATTTAGAGCAGTCTCAACAACTTATTTATAAATTTCAGAGAGACGGCCCTTGAAAAAGCCAAGCAACTAGTAAGGAACTTAGAAACAAAGCTTGATTCAGCTAATGCTCAGCACCTTAAGGAGAAAGAAGAATAGGGACTAAGCCTTAAAAATGTAGAAAAAACGTGGCGAAGTAACAAACCTTGGCTGCCTGATTAAATTGTAGCTTATACTTGTATGAATTTAATTTTAGAAGGTTTAATCTCAACTTAACTTTGCAGTCAAATGTGTCTCAATGAAGGCTGAAAACGAAGCAACTACTGCACAAGATATGAAAAAGGAGTTGCAAGAGCTCAAACTGCAATATAAAAAATTGAAGGTGATATTAAAGTTCTAAAACATGTTCCTGATGGACATTAGTTCCACTGATTATTTTTTCCCCTTCTTTGTTTTTCCCCTTCATAGGTTTAACATGCTTCATTTCATGATATTGCTGATAAAATGATTGAGGAGAAGGATAATAGGAATCTTCGTCAATCTCTTCAATCAAGACCACAGGTTTTTGTTTTTATGTTTTTTTTCCTTTCCTGCTTTTAGTAAATCATATGATTATTGAGACATAGATCTGGTACTTAACATTCACGTGATCTTGCATATTTATTCTACTGGTCCGACAATGGTGTGCTATAATCTCAGATTGACCACAGTGACAATGATAATTATAACACAGGTATTAATTCATTTATATCCTGGCAAAAATTGTTCTGCTTGCTGAGCGTTTTAAGTATATTTTCATTGTTTCAAATATCTGGTGATTTTCTAGTATAACGTTTTCTGGATTTAAATATTATTTCAACTGTTCTGGACAGCCTCGCATAAAGTGGATTCAATGAATTTAAGCCCCTTTGTTGCAGAACAGCAAATTCTGGTATGTCTTTATTCTTACTTTATGGTGTAATTCCATTTCCACTTTTAATTTATCACTAATGTATATTGTAAAGAGTATCTGCGTTGAAAGTTTTCTACATTGCAACCTGTTTTATTGCCTTGATAATTGGATCCTCGATCTTATTTTACTGTCAGCTCCTAGCTAGACAACAAGCTCAAAGAAAAGAAGAACTAGCACGATCACAGCATCATATCTTAGCTCTTCAAGTATGTCTTAAAGCTTCTTGAGACAGGTATAAACTTCAAAGGAAGCACATAGTCTTTTATTTTTCTATTTCTAGTGAAAAGCATGTATTTAATATGATAATGAAAATTGTGTGACCAGGTGAAGTGGAAGTATTGCTACCAGTTATTGGGATGCTTCTCCAGTTTAGTCCACAAGAGGTAATATTTGTCATCTTTTACGTCACTTTGCATCCTTGTGTATATCTTATTTTAGGGAGAAAAAATTCACTTTGCATCCTCGTTTATTTTTATTAGTTGTCCATTTCTTGTTTTTGTATGTTAGTCTTCGTGGAGACTACAATAATATGTATTCTTGTACATGTGAAATAAATTCAATAATAAAATAAATAAATACATAGTGTCATTTTGTTTGGGAATAATAATAATAATAATAATAATAATAATAATAATAATAATAATAATAATAATAATTCGGAGAGTTCATGGTTTATTAACACAATTTTGAAAAATTATTTTTAGATCCAACTAATTTTAGCTCGAAAACTTAAAATGAATTTATCAAATATATTGAGGATAGAGCACTTTGTTCAATCGAGACAAAAACACCCCCTTCCCTCAAATAAGCTACTTTCTCTTTCACCATCTATGAGATGGGTGTATCTCCTTCTAAAAATCCTTTCCTCAAATAAGCTAAACTTAGTTCATTACAAGTATATGTTGGATCATTATAAACAGTAACATATTAAAGCTACCAAATTTCACTTTATTAGCAGATTTTACACTATACAAATTTTTGCATCTGAACTCTGATTAACTTAGGTGGTGGTATTAAATTAAATGTAACCAAATTCTTAGGGAAGGCAAAATTTAGCAGTATGGGTGAGAGTAAGAACTTAATTACAACCCAAGATAGTGTTATATTTTATCTTTTTTTTTTTTAATCTCAATAATGAGATTTGAAATTGGGGCTTCAGAAATTGCTGGCAAGCTTCCAAAACCTGTGCAAAGCTTTTATGAACTCAACACGGTTGTTCGTGTGAACTCATTTTATTATTTATTATTTGTTTAACTATTTGTTTGGCTTTGAATGCAAGTGAGTTTTTTGGTCCCATTCTTCAAGTTGGGTTGCCAGTAGACCACGCTGGTGTATGCCTTGGGTAAATAAAACTTTAAATTAAGTCCATTAACAAATCTGTTGTAAACTTATGCATCTTTATTCACAACAAATACGTTGGTATTAGAGTATTAGCAGTTGAGATTTGAGAATAAGAATTTGCATAATGATGGCTATTGTTTTTGTTTGGTTTGGCATATTTTTGTTACATGTTGCAGTAATGCTATGCCTATTCCCAATTCTGAGAGAGAATTTGTAACTTTATTCGTAAAAAACTTGTAACTTAATAACAATTTTTTGTAACAAGTTAAGAAACGAGTGAGAATCAATAGAGACTCATGATTTTTATGTCTCTCATAACTAGAACTTTTTTATCTTAGTGTATTAAGTATTAACAAGCACTAGCATTTTTTATTAGATGTTTGTAACAATAACATATGTATAATGTTATTTTAAAAGATATAATATATATGTTGATGAGTATTTTAAAAAAGAAAATTATGTATAATGTTATCAAAGAAGCTTTGTCTGTTTGTTTGCCAATTGTGACAATCACAAAGGATCCAATTTTTAGTCTCACAAACCCATACCTGCAGCTTTACTTTATGATTGTTCCCATCTCTTTTTTTTTATGATTGTTCCCAGTGACAGGTGGGGTTTGGCTTCTCATACAATTTTTTAATGCAATGCTAGTTAAGAAATAATTTAGATTAGTTATCGAGCAACTGTATTTTTATTCTACTTCTATTTTTTGTATGACATCTAATCACATCTTCTTTCTTGGCATAGGATCAAGGTCACACTCTTCAAATTAATTCCCTTTCAGCTGTGGAGGAACCCTTAGTTGCAAAAGCAAAATGTGGAAATTGGGAGATAGACAAGAGGTTGTTGAAGATAGGAGAAAGAATAGCATCTAGATCTTGTGGAGATTTGTAATTTGTAGCATTTTTTGTTGTTTGGATTTGTAACATGGTTTATTATTTTTTAGAAAAATTTGTGTATCAATATTTTGAGTTTAATAAAATATCTCATTTTATAATAATTAATTTCAGTATATTTATATTATGCATAATAATAATTATTGTTGGCAAAAATATATATTTAATTCTGGAAAAAAGATAGTTTGGTGCTTCTAAGAAAACGAGTGTAATATAACTAACAAAAGTCATAAGATTTTAGTGGCAATAGTAATGGCAACTAAAAGTGAATAACATTATAATTTTAAAATTATTTTTAGTGGCTATATAAATTGCCGGTAAAATGGATTTTGGTGGCAATAGTAATGGCCACTAAAAGTGAATAACATTTTAATCTTATGATTACTTTTGGTGGCCATATAAATTGCCAAGAAAATGGCCGCTAATAGTTATATACTTTTTGCGGCCATTAAAAAGGTCTTTACCGGCAAATGTTATAATTGCCACTAAAACCTTTTAGCGACGAAGCATAAGATGGCTAATGTCTAATTGCCGGTAAATGTATTAGCGACTATTTTTATTGCCGCTAAAAGCAAAATAATTGGCCGCTAAAAGTGATTTTTCTTATAGTGTGGACAATTTGTTGTCACAATTGAGGAGGATAACTAGGATAGGACTTCTGTTCATACCCTGGGTCGAGCTATCCGATCTGGGATGTTCTACCGACAAAGCGACCGACCTCTTCAGGTCAGGACAATTTGACCTCTTCTCAAAGAGCTCGGCCCAACTACCAGGAAAGCCCAATAAAGGGCCCAAACAGAGGAACACAACCCGAATCCAAGGGCAGCCCAAGCCTATAGAGATAAAGGCGGTTCCCTTAAAGATATGATGATCTCGCTCGAAGATAAAGATAAGATAAGATAACTAACTTATCTTATCTAAAGAAGGTCTTTCTACACCATTATAAATACACTGGAACATTGGCACCGTTGCCGGGGACCCTGGAAGTCATCCCATCATTATGGCGGACGACCATGACAATGATCACAATTCAGATCTAGAGGATAGAACGTCGCACAAAAACGCGGACACTACCCCAAAAGATACTCCTCAACTTAACAACAAAAAGAATTCAAATGCGGGAGCCATGGAGATGCTCAAGATCATTTAAAACAACTTGAGGAAGACGCCCTATGTCAACGAGAGGCGGAGAAAGACTTACAAAAGGAAATAAGGTGACACCGAGAATTGGAGGACAAACTCCTAAAACTCGAAGCCGATCTCAAAACAAAAGACAACTGATCCCCTCATGAGGACAGCTCCCGCAAAGAACAAGATCCATTCACCAAAGAGATCATAAAGACCAAAATCCCTAAAGACTTTAAACTCCCAGATATGACTCTGTACGACGGCACTACAGATCCCGGCCATCATCTCAGCAATTTCAGAATTAGAATGTACCTCACCGATGCCTCAGATGCATTTCGTTGCAAAGCCTTTCTGACTACCTTAACAAATACGGCAATTAGATGGTTCGACAATCTACCTCCTAGGTCCAATTCGAGTTTTGACGACTTGGCCAAGAAGTTTTTGGCCAGATTCTCCATACAAAAAGACAAGGCTAAGCACGCTCCAAGTCTATTGGGAATCAAGCAAGGAGAACGGGAAACTCTCTACAACTACATGGAAAGATTCAACAAAACATGCCTAGACATACAGAACCTACCAACAGAGGCTGCCATTATGGGCCTCCTCAATGGCTTGCGAGAGTGACCTTTTAGCCAATCTATATCGAAAAAACACCCCACATCTCTGAACGAAGTACAAGAACGAGCAGAAAAATACATCAACATGGAGGAAAACTCTCGACTAGAAGAGATCTCGAAATCCGGATTCACCTCCCAAGATAAAGACAAAGAATCCAAAAGGAAGATCAGCATGGAGAAAAAATAAAAAATTATCATAATTACACCCCCCTTTGGGTGTCTCTCGTGGATGTCTACAGAGAGGTATGAAAGACTGAAAGAATACCCCCAGCTCGACCACTCAAAGACAAAAAAGGAGGAAGAAATCGAGATGAATATTGTGAATACCATCGCATCCGCGGGCATTCCACCAATGAATGTTTTGACTTGAAAAATGTCATCGAAAAGCTAGTAAGAGAGGGGAAGCTAGATCGGTTTCTGGCTACCCAGGACGATGAGCAAGGAAAAAGAAGAAGGGAAGAAGATGTTGGACGAACCGAGAAGTCACCTCGTACACCAGAAAGACACGTCCACATGATACACGACAGATTTGCAGGAGGAGGAGTCTCCAAATCATCTCACAAAAGATATCTTAAAGAGGTATATCATGTCGAGGGGAAGGGGGAAGCGCCCGACATCCCCCTGATTACCTTCACCAAAGAAGATGCATCTGGGGTAATCTCAGGACACGACGATCCCATGGTCATCACGGTTATACTGGCAAATGTAAACCTCCACCGCACACTGATAGACCAGGGGAGCTCCGCCGACATCTTGTTCAAAACTGCCTTCGACAAGCTCGGTTTGGAAGAAAAGGAACTCAGCGCATATCCAAACAGCCTGTTCGGACTAGGAGATACCCCGGTTCAACCACTGGGATACATCTCATTGCACACAACCTTTGGAAAAGGAGACCAATCAAGAACACTCAAAATTGATTACATAGTGGTCGATGTAGGTTCAGCCTATAACGCTTTAATAGGCCGAACCACATTAAATCAGCTTGGTGCAATAGTCTCAACTCCCCATCTGTGCATGAAATTCCCAATTCCAGAAGGGATAGCTACAATAAAAGCAGATCAGAAGACGGCACGCCGCTGTTACAACAAAAGTCTAGACCTCCGAATCAGAGGAAAAGAATTCCACACAATCGAGCTCGGTGGAGTTCAGAGGCGGGAAGAACTCCGCCCACAACCTGAAGGCGGAATAGAGAAAGTCCAGATTAGGGATACCCCGGACCAAATGACTAGTATCGGCACAATTCTACATAGAGACATAAAGGAATCACTCATACAGTTTATACGAGATAACGCTGACCTCTTTGCATGGAAGGCCGCAGACATGCTAGGCATAGACCCCAAGTTAATGTGCCACAAGCTAGCAATCTACCCAGGATCTCGGCCAGTGCAACAGAGGCATAGGAAGCTCGAACCAGAATGCTCTCAAGCTATGGAAGAGCAGGTAGAAGCTCTACTGTAGGCAGGATTCATAAGAGCAGTCAAATACCCACTATGGCTGACTAACGTCGTCTTGGTAAAAAAATCAAATGGGAAGTGGTGAATGTACACCGACTACACTGATCTCAATAAAGCCTACCCAAAAGATCCTTATCCACTCCCAAGTATCGACGCACTGGTCGATGCCTCCTCTAGATATAAATACCTCTCGTTTATGGACGCATACTCGGGATACAATCAAATCCCAATGTATCCACCCGACCAAGAAAAAACTTCATTCTTAACCCCAAAAGCAAACTACTGCTACATCGTCATGCCTTTCGATCTTAAAAATGCGAGAGCTACTTATCAAAGATTAGTGAATAAGGTCTTCTCGGATCATATCGGAAAAATCATGGAAGTTTACATGGATGACATGCTCATAAAGATACAAAATGAAGAGATGCTATTGTCCAACCTGACTCAAGTATTCGACACTATAAGACGACATGGCATGCGACTCAATCCCGCAAAATGCACCTTTGCAGTGGAAGATGGCAAATTCTTGGGCTTTATGCTCACACAGAGAGGAATCGAGGCAAACCCGGATAAATGCTGGGCCATACTCGACATGAAGAGTCCGACTTGTGTCAAAGAGGTACAACAACTCAACGGGAGGTTGGCCGCCTTGTCCAGATTTCTAGCCGGATCAGTAATAAGATCTCTTCCCTTCTACGCTACTCTAAGGAAGAGAAAGAAGTTCGAATGGACAACGGAGTGCGAGCAGGCCTTCCAAGATTTCAAAAGATTCCTGGGACAGCCACCTATCCTAACTTGGCCGCGGGAAGGAGAACCACTCATATTGTACCTCGCAGTAGGAAGTCGGGTAGTAGCCTCAGCACTAGTCTGAGAAGACGACAATGGGCAGCAACCCATATACTTCATTAGTAAAGTGCTATAGGGAGCCGAGCTGAACTACCAAAAAATAGAGAAGTTTGCCTACGCTCTCATACTAACATCTTGACGACTCCGTCCATACTTCCAAGCCCACACCATCAGGGTCCGGACCAACCAACCCATAAAAGGGATCTTACAGAAAACATACCTGGCGGGCAGAATCTTGCAATGGGTAGTCGAGTTGTCCGAATTCGATCTTAAATACGAAGCACGAACAGCCATCAAATCACAATACCTGGCCGACTTCATTGCAGAATTTACAGATACATCGAAAACCCCCACAGAATGGAATCTCTACGTCGACGGGTCCTCAAATAAAACTGGAAGCGGTGCGGGTGTGATAATTGAAAGCGACCAAGGAACCCAAATCGAACTCTCCCTCAAATTCGGTTTCCCTGCCTCAAACAACCAAGCAGAATACGAGGCACTGCTAGCTGGTTTGAAGCTGGCTAAGGAAGTTGGAGCTCAAAAGCTCATCATCTTCAGTGACTCACAGGTAGTCACTTCGCAAATAGCAGGAAGCTATCAAGCCAAAGACCCCACTATGAAAAAGTACTTGGACAAAACCGGGGAATATCTCAGATAACTCGGAGAATATGAGATCCGTCACATACCTCGAGAACAGAATGCCCGAGCTGACACACTCTCAAAACTAGCCAGCACCAAACCAGGGGGCAACAATAGAAGCCTCATCCAAGAAATTTTACAAAATCCATCAATCTCAGAAGAAGAAAAAGTTCTGACCATAACAGGTCAGGATCAAGGATGGATGACTCCCATAATTAACTACCTCAAAACAGAAGTGATGAGCGGATAATTTATACGCTTTTTGGCATTATTTTTAGGTAGTTTTTAGTAGGATCTAGCTACTTTTAGGGATGTTTTCATTAGTTTTTATGCAAAATTAACATTTCTGGACTTTACTATGAGTTTGTGTGTTTTTCTGTGATTTCAGGTATTTTCTGACTAAAATTGAGGGACCTGAGCAAAAATATGATTCAGGCTGAAAAAGGACTGCTGATGCTGTTGGATTCTGACCTCCCTGCACTCGAAATGGATTTTCTAGAGCTACAGAACTCCAAATGGCGCGCTCTTAACGGCGTTGGAAAGTAGACATTCAGAGCTTTCCATACTTTGTTTGAGTTTAGACGATGCAAACTGGCGTTCAACTCCAGTTCCATGCTGCATTCTGGAGTAAAACGCCAGAAACACGTCACAAACCAGAGTTAAATGCCAAACAGACGTTACAACTTGGCGTTTAACTCCAAGAGAAGCCTCTGCACATGTAAAGCTCAAGCTCAGCCCAAGCACACACCAAAGTGGGCCCCGAAAGTGGATTTCTACACTTAGACTTATTTCTATAAACCCTAGTAGCTAGTTTAGTATAAATAGAACTTTTTACTATTGTACTAGGCGTCTTGTCTTTTGATTAATCTTTAATAAGTGTATGCGATTTTAGACCTTCAAAGGGGGCTGGCCATTCGGCCATGCCTGAACCATCACTTACGTATTTTCAACGGTGGAGTTTCTACACACCAAAGATTAAGGGTGTGGAGCTCTGTTGTACCCCGAGTTTTAATGCAATCACTACTATTTTCTATTCAATTCAGCTTATTCTTGTTCTAAGATATTCGTTGCACTTCAACATGATGAATGTGATGATCCGTGACACTCATCATCGTTCTCACCTATGAACGCGTGACTGACAACCACTTCCGTTCTACCTTTGACCGAGCGTGTATCTCTTGGATTCGTTAATCAGAATCTTCGTGGTATAAGCTAGAACCCTTTGGCGGCCATTCTTGAGAATCCGAAAAGTCTAAACCTTATCTGTGGTATTTTGAGTAGGATTCAGGGATTGAATGACTGTGACAACCTTCAAACTCACGATTATTGGGCATGGTGACAGATGCAAAAGAATCAATAGATTCTATTTCGACATGATTGAGAACCGATAGATGATTAGCCGTTCTGTGGCAAGAGCATTTGAACCATTTTCACTCAGAGGATGGGAAGTAGCCATTGACAACGGTGATGCCCTACATACAGCTTGCCATGGAAAGGAGTAAGAAGGATTGGATGAAAGCAGTAGGAAAACAGAGATTCAGAAGGAACACAACATCTCCATACACTTGTTTGAAATTCCTACCAATGAATTACATAAGTATCTCCATCTTTACTTTATGCTTTATTTATCTTTATTTTCGAAAAGTCCATAACCATTTATTATCCGCCTAACTGAGATTTACAAGATGACCCTAGCTTGCTTCATACCAACAATCTCCGTGTGATCGACCCTTACTCACGTAAGGTTTATTACTTGGATGACCCAGTGCACTTGCTGGTTAGTTGTGCGAAGTTGTGAAGAATGTGAATGAACCATAGTAGTGTGCACCAAGTTTTTGGAGCCATTACTAAGAATTGTTCGAGTTATAAAAAGTGTAAATCACAATTTTGCCTATCAAGAAGCACTCTCCACAGAAGAAAAGGAGGCAAAGAGGTTGAAACGAGAGGCACAATACTACACTATCATAAATAATACTCTATACAAAAGAGGGATTTCAATACCATTGTTAAAATGTGTACCGACTTCTAACACAAAGGAAGTCCTAGAAGAAGTACACAGTGGCATTTGTGGCAATCACCTAGGAGAACAGACACTTACCAAAAAAGTACTTCGCGCAGGGTTCTATTGGCTGACTCTACAAAAGGAAGCCACAGAGTTCATAAAGACGTGTCCAACATGTCAGAAAGATGCTAACTTTCAGATCGCCCCACCAAAGGAGCTCATCAGCATAACCTCACCTTGGCCATTCGCAAAATGGGGACTCGACCTCCTCGGGCCCTTCCCTCAGGGATCGGGACAAGTCAAATTCCTCATAGTGGGGATAGACTATTTCACAAAGTAGATCGAGGCAGAACCCCTAGTTAATGCCACTGCTCAAAGAAGCCGAAAATTCCTATATAGGAACATTGTCACGAGGTTCAGGGTTCCATACTTCATCACCACAGACAATGGTACCCAGTTCACAGATGCAGGCTTCAGACAGCTAGCGGCCGACTTGAATATAAAACAGCAATTCACTTCCGTAGAACATCCCCAAGACAATGGACAAGCCGAAGCTGCCAACAAAGTCATACTGGCTGGGTTGAAAAGGAGATTACAGGACGCAAAAGGAGCCTGGGCCGAGGAGCTCCCACAAGTCTTGTGGGCATATCGAACAATGCCACATTCCACCATAAAGGAATCACCCTTCCGATTAGCGTATGGAATGGAGGTAATGATCCCAGTAGAGATTAAAGAAAGGTCACCTAGAGTGATCTACTATAGCGAAGAAGCCAACTCCCAACTTCAAAGGGAAGAGCTCGACTTACTTTCAGAAGTTCGAGAAGGAGCCCGGATTAGGGAAGAAGCATTAAAACGACGAATGGCTTCCAGATATAATCAAAAGGTAATACAGTGAGCCTTCCCTGAGAACGACCTCATCCTAATCCAAAATGACATCGGAACAACTCGACCTGGAGAAGGAAAGCTGGCAGCAAACTGAAAAGGACCCTACTAAGTCATAGAAGTACTTGAGAAAGGCTACTACAGACTGTCTGAACTCGATGGACGGGAGCTCCCTAGGTCATGACATGCCTGTAACCTAAGAAGGTATTATAGTTAGGGATGATAAAGGATCTTGGGATAAGGCGTACTCTTTTTCCTGAAAGGGTTTTTTAACGAGGCGCCAAGCCAAGACCTACAAATCACCTGACTTAGGGAACTGACCCCCCACATATATATATTTGCATTATTTTTTAATAAAATCTGCTCAGGTTTTCTACAAATGCTTAAGCCGCATTAATCTGAAACATTCATCGTCCGATTATAAAACTACAGATCGACAGAAAGTGAAAGTCAAATTCACTACGCGATCACGATAAAGACCAAAAATGAAAATCAAATTCATTAAAAGGTCGACCAAATGAGGGTTAAAATCTAATCTCTACAAAATCAGTAAAGATAAAAATAGAATAATGCAAGAAGTTATAGAAAGTGATCCATAGAAAGGACCTGACGAGGTCCTAATAAAATGGATTGCTATAAAATAACTTAAAGGCTTACCGACATAAAGAAGTCGGACCAGTCGCATAAACTGAAGTTATAAGTAAAGCCCTGGAAAGAGGTCTGGCCAGCCCTATAAAAGAGGATTACTATAACTTAGAAGAGCCCGACATGATGAAGTTAGACTCTCACAAAACAAGTTATAAAAGTAGTCCTTGAAAGAGACTTGAACAAGGTCCAAAAAAGAGGATTACAAAAATAACTTAGAAGAGCCTGACATGATGAAGTCGGACTCCCACAAAACAAGTTATAAAAGTAGTCGCTGAAAGAGACCTGAACAAGGTCCAAAAAAGAGGATTACAAAAATAACTTAGAAGAGCCCGACATGATGAAGTCGGACTCCCACAAAACAAGTTATAAAAGTAGTCCCTAAAAGAGACCTGAACAAGGTCCAAAAAAAGAGGATTACAAAAATAACTTAGAAGAGCCCAACATGATGAAGTCCAACTCCCACAAAACAAGTTATAAAAGTAGTCCCTGAAAGAGACCTGAACAAGGTCCAAAAAAGAGGAGTACAAAATAACTTAGAAGGACCCGGCATGATGAAGTCGGCCCAAAGTATACAAGTTATAAAAGTAAATCCCTGAAAGAGATATGAACAAGGTCCAAGAAAGAGGATTACAAAATAACTTAGGAGGCCCCGACATGATGAAGTCGACCCAAAACATAAAGCTACAAAAATAACCCCTAAAAGAGACCTAAATAAGGTCCAAAAAAAAGGGTTACAAATAACAACTCGGACAAAAACCGACCTGAAGAAATTGGCAACCTCAGCATTATAATTCCTAACAAAGACCTGAACAAAGTTCAAACAAAATGAATTGCTAAAAACAGCATCAGGCAAAGGAATCAAGCCGATCATGTCAGGCAAAGTTCCAAAACTCCCAAAGCCTATGAAGATACCAACACAAGCGCAGACAGACATGATATAAAAACACAAAGTTATAATAATAGCCAGCTTCAGAGGCCACCAAGTTCAGCCCAAAAAGCCTGAAAACTACTTTGTTTGTCAAAATAAAGTTGCTAAACCAGCAACTAAAAAAGTGTCAAAAGTCAGCAAAATAAAGAGTTCAAAAGCCCACAAGCCGGGCTATCTACACAAGTAATTACAAAAATCAGTTAAACACCCGAAGGCTTCTCAGCAGCATCAGGACAGGGTGAAGGAGGGCGAGTCTGGAGAGGCATTGCGTCCACTGTCCCGTCATCCCGATTCAGTATTTGGTAATCAGGATCTAATTCGGGATGAGCAGGAGCTGAAGAAGCTGACACAACAGAAGCTTTGGCGACAGGCTCAGAGGGAGGCTCAACATCATCATCATCAAGATCATCAGGGAAAATCTTGCCATCCTTTACAACATTATCCAAACTAAACAAAGCAAGGTCGACCTCCAAGGCTAGAACCCGAACCTGCTCCTTCAGGTTCTCATAAACAGCAGTTACGCTGCCTACAAGGTGACCCTGGAGCTCAGAATAATCAACCCGGGCCGACTCTAACTCCCCCCTGAGACGCATCACTTCTCAGTAGGTCGTGACATAGCTGTCTTTGTGCTTCAATGCCGTGTCCTCAGCCAACTGCACAGAAGCCGCCAAGGCAAGGGAGCTGTCCTTCTCCCCCTCTAGCTCCTTCTCCAGTTTAGTCACCTTCACTTCAAGCTCCTCCTTCAGACCCTTCATCCGATCGAACTCTCGCTTAGCTTCCTCCATAAAGGCTTTGGTAGAATGCAGAGAAAGATTTTGAGCAGTTCGATACAGGATAGCTCCCATATGAGCCATCTTAACGCTGCTTTGAGTTATAAAATCTAAGTGATGAAGGAGAAAAACATCATCCATGGAGAGGTCACCATAAGGAGCAATCTGCTGGTCGACAAAGCCAATGGGGTCAAAATCAGGGGCATCCAGATTGAAAGGTTCAACGGTTCGAGGTCTTTTGGAAGGAGGGACAGCCGAAGAAGAAACCACAGCAGTAGTGGAAGACTGTAGAGGATCCACTAAACGAACCCTAGGAGTAGGGATCATTCTCCTTGGGCCAGAAGAACTCGGCACAGACGGCTTCAATGGGACTTGAGAGGACCCTTCCCCATCCACCCGGGCCGAGGTGTTTTGAGCTGTATTAGCTTTTCTTGACTTTTTGAAGGCCTTCATTGCATCATTATTCTTGGCCATCTCTGAAAAATGAAAAACAACAGTTTTACAGATTGGGAAAAAAGGAGAAAAGCAAAAACTAGAAATAGTATATATCAAGTAATACCCAATACATCTCGGATGAGGGAGGGGTCTCCCAAACATTTTTTGGTATCCAGATGAGGAGGTTCCCCCCAAAGATCCTCCAAAACCGTCACAAAGGCCTGTTCGATATATCGGTATATCGGTATACTACTACATCCTACTGCCAATGCAAAGGGAAGGATGGCTGGTGGATGAAATTGTGATCATCAACAATGGCTCCAATGACTTGGTGCTCTCAAACATGAATCACACTTTGTCACAACTCCACACAACTAACCAGCAAGTGTACTAGGTCGTCCAAGTAATACCTTACGTGAGTAAGGGTCGATCCCACAGAGATTGTTGGTATGAAGCAAGCTATGTCAGGCGGATAATAATTGGTTATGGAGTTTCGAATATTAAAAATAAATAAATAGAAAATAAAGATAGAGTTACTCATGTAATTCAATGGTGGGAATTTCAGATAAGTGTATGGAGGTGCTGTGTTCCTTCTGAATCTCTGCTTTCCTACTGCTTTTATCCGATCTTTGTCACTCCTTTCTATGGCAAGCTGTATGTAGGGCATCACCGTTGTCAATGGCTACATCCCATCCTCTCAGTAAAAAAGTTCCAAATGCTCTGTCACGGCACGGCTAATCATCTGTCAGTTTTCGATCATGTTGGAATAGAATCCATTGATTCTTTTACGTTTGTCATCACGCCCAATAATCGCGAGTTTGAAGCTCGTCATAGTCATTCAATCCCAGAATCCTACTCGGAATACCACAGACAAGGTTTAGACTTTCCGGATTCTCATGAATGCCGTCATCAATTCTAGCTTATACCACGAAGACTCTGATCTCATGGAATGGAAGGCTCGGTTGTCAGGCGAGGGGCAACCATGCGTCGTGCATTAGGAATCCAAGAGATACGCACTCTAGCTTTCGCTTGTAGAACAGAAGTGGTTGTCAGTCACGCGTTCATAGGTGAGAATGATGATGAGTATCACGGATCATCACATTCATCATGTTGAAGTGCAACGAATATCTTAGAATAAGAACAAGCGGAATTGAATAGAAAATAGTAGTAATTGCATTAAAACTTGGGGTACAGCAGAGCTCCACACCCTTAATCTATGGTGTGTAGAAACTCCACCGTGGAAAATACATAAGTGATGAAGGTTCAGGCATGGCTGAATGGCCAGCCCCCAATGTCTAAGATCGCATAAACTGATCAAAGATGTCTAATACAATAGTAAACTATCCTTTTTATACTAGACTAGCTACTAGGGTTTACAGAAGTAAGTAATTGATGCATAAATCCACTTTTGGGACCCACTTGGTGTGTGCTTGGGCTGAGCTTGAATGTTACACGTGCAGAGGCTTTTATTGGAGTTGAACTCCAAGTTGTAACGTGTTTCTGGCGTTCAACTTTGGTTCGTGACGTGTTTCTAGCGTTTGACTCCAGAATGTAGCATGGAACTGGCGTTGAGCGCCAATTTACGTTGTCAAATCTCGAATAAAGTATGAACTATTATATATTGCTGGAAAGCTCTAGATGTCTAATTTCCAACGCCATTGAAAGCATGCCATTTAAAGTTCTTTAACTCCAGAAAATCTATTTCGAGTGCAGGGAGGTCAGATTCCAACAGCATCAGCAGTCCTTTGTCAGCCTTCTATCAGAGTTTTGCTCAGGTCCCTCAATTTCAGCCAGAAAATACCTGAAATCAAAGAAAAACACACAAACTCAAGGTAATGTCCAGAAATGTGAATTTAGAATAAAAACTAATGAAAACATCCCTAAAAGTAACGAAATCATACTAAAAACTACCTAAAAACAATGCCAAAAAGCGTATAAATTATCCGCTCGTCACAACACCAAACTTAAATTGTTGCTTGTCCCCAAGAAACTGAAAATCAATTAGGATAAAAAGAAAAGAATATACTATAAATCTCAAAATATCAATGAATATTAATTCTAATTAGATGAGCGGGACTTATAGCTTTTTGCTTCTGAAGAGTTTTGGCATCTCACTTTTTTTCTTTGAAGTTTAGAATGATTGGCATCTATAGGAACTTAGAATTTTAGATAGGGTTATTGATTCTCCTAGTTAAGTTTGTTGATTCTTGAACACAGCTACTTAGAATTTTAGATAGTGTTATCGATTCTCCTAGTTAAGTTTGTTGATTCTTGAACACAGCTACTTTTATGAGTCTTGTCCGTGGCCCTAAACACTTTTTTTCCAGTATTACCACTGGATACATAAATGCCACAGACACATGACTGGGTGAACCTTTTCAGATTGTGACTCAGCTTTGCTAGAGTCCCCAGTTAGAGGTGTCCAGAGCTCTTAAGCACACTTTTTTTGCTTTGGATCACGACTTTAACCACTCAGTCTCAAGCTTTTCACTTGGACCTGCATGCCACAAGCACATGGTTAGGGACAGCTTGATTTAGCCACTTAGGCCTGGATTTTATTTGCTTGGGCCCTCCTATCCATTGATGCTCAAAGCCTTGGATCCTTTTTACCCTTGCCTTTTGGTTTTAAAGGCTATTGGCTTTTTCTGCTTGCTTTTTCTTTTTCTTTCTAAAATTTTTTTGCCCTTTTTTTTCGCAAGCTTTTGCTTTTTCACTGCTTTTTCTTGTTTCAAGAATCAATTTTCATGATTTTTCAGATTGTCAATAACATTCTCTTTGTTCATCATTCTTTCAAGAGCCAACAATTTAACATTCATAAACAACAAGATAAAAAATATGCATTGTTTAAGCATTTATTCAGAAAACAAAAAGTATTGTCACCACATCAATATAATTAAACTAAATTCAAGGACAATTTTTGAAATTTATGTACTTCTTGTTCTTTTGAATTAAAAACATTTTTTTCATTTAAGAGAGGCAAAGGATTTATGGAATTTATTCATAGCTTTAAGACATAGTTACTACATACTAATGATCATGAAGTAGAGACACAAAACATAGATAAAAAACGAAAAACAGAAAAAAGAATAAGAACAAGGAATGAATCCACCTTAGTGGCATCTTCTTCTTGAAGGACCAATGATGTCCTTAAGCTCTTCTATGTCCGTTCCTTGCCTTTGTTGCTCCTCCCTCATTGCTCTTTGATCTTCTCTAATTTCATGGAGAATGATGGAGTGCTCTTGATGTTCCACCCTTAATTGATCCACATTGTAACTTAAATCTTCTAAGGAAGTGTTGAGTTGTTCCTAATAGTTGTTGGGAGGAAAGTGCATCCCTTGAGGCATCTCCAAGATTTCTTGGTGATGAGCTTCCTCATGTGTCTCTTGGGTTCCATGAGTGGGCTCTCTTGTTTGCTCCATCATTTTCTTAGTGATGGGCTTGTCCTCCTCAATGAGGATGTCTCCTTCTATGATAACTCCAGCTGAGTAACATAGATGGCAAATAAGATGAGGGAAAGCTAGCCTTGCCAAAGTAGAGAACTTATCGGCTATTTTGTAGAATTCATGGGAGATGACTTCATGAACTTCTACTTCCTCTCCATTCATGATGCTATGAATCATGATGGTCCAATCCACAGTAACTTCAGATCGGTTGCTAGTGGGGATGAGGGAGCATTGGATGAACTCCAACCATCCTCTAGCCACAGGCTTGAGGTCCAGTCTTCTTAGTTGAACCGGCTTACCTTTGGAATCTCATTTCCATTGAGCTCCTTCCACACATATGTCCATAAGGACTTGGTCCAACCTTTGATTAAAGTTGACACTTCTAGTGTAGGAGCGTGCATCTCCTTGCATCATGGGCAAGTTGAACGCCAACCTCACATTTTCTGGACTAAAATCTAAGTATTTCCCCCGAACCATTGTAAGATAGTTCTTTGGGTTCGGGTTCTTACTTTGATCATGGTTCCTAGTGATCCATGCATTGGCATAGAACTCTTGAACCATTAAGATTCCGACTTGTTGGATGGGTTTGGTTAGAACTTCCCACCCTCTTCTTTGGATCTCATGTCGGATCTCCGGATACTCATTTTTCTTGAGCTTGAAAGGGACCTCAGAGACCATCTTCTTCTTGGCTACAACATCATAGAAGTGGTCTTGATGGGCTTTGGAGATGAATCTTTCCATCTCCCATGACTCGGAGGTGGAAGCTTTTGTCTTCCCTTTCCCTTTTCTAGAGGTTTCTCCGGCCTTAGGTGCCATCAATGGTAATGGAAAAACAAAAAGCTTATGCTTTTACCACACCAAACTAAAAATATTGCTCGTCCTCGAGCAAGAGATGAAAGAAGAGAAGAAGAAGAAAAAAATATGGAGGAGAGGGGGAAAGGTGTATTCGGCCAAGAAGGAGAAGATAGGTTTGTGTTGTGTGAAAATTAAGGAGAATGGAGGGATTTATATAGGGAGAGGAGAGGGGGTAGGTTCGGCCATTTAGGGTGGGTTTGGGTGGGAAAGAAATTTGAATTTTGAAGGTAGGTGGGGTTTATGGGGAAGAGTGGATGGATGTGAGTGGTGAAGGGGGAATTAGGAAGAGAGATTGAGGTGATTGGTGAAGGGTTTTGGGGAAGAGTGTTTATTGGAAAGAGAGGATGAATGTTGAGAAGAGGGGAGAATATGGTAGGTGGGGATCCTGTAGGGTCCACAGATCCTGAGATGATCTAGTGGGGGCCACAGATCCTGAGGTGTCAAGGATTTATATCCCTGCACCAATTAGGCATGCAAAATGCCTTTCCATGCAATTCTGGTGTTTAAACGCCGAATTGATGCATGTTCTGGGCGTTCAACGCCCATGTGCAGCATGTTTCTGGCGTTGAACGCCAGTTCCATGCTTGTTTCTGGCGTTCAGCGCCAGCTCTCCTCAGGGTGCATTCCTGGCGTTTGAACGCCGGGATGTTGCTTGTTTCTGGCGTTCAGCGCCAGATCCATGCTCTGTTCTGGCGTTGAACGCCAGTCAGATGCTCCTTACTGGCGTTTAAACGCCAGTAAGTCCTTCCTCCAGGGTATGATTTTTCTTCTACTGTTTTTGATATTTTTTTTAATTTTAATATTTTTTTCGTGATCCTCATGATCATGAACCTAATAAAACATAAAAGAACAATGAAAATAAATTAAAATTAGATAAATAAAAATTGGGTTGCCTCCTAACAAGCGCTCTTTTAATGTCACTAGCTTGACAGTGGGCTCTCTTGGAGCCACAAAGGTGATCAGGTCAATGTTGTGGACTCCCAACACCAAACTTAGAGTTTGGATATGGGGGTTCAACACCAAACTTAGAGTTTGCTTGTGGCCTCCCAACACCAAACTTAGAGTTTGATTGTGGGGGCTCTGTTTAACTCTATACTGAGAGAAGCTTACTGTGCCTCTTTTCCATGTTTATAGAAGAAGATCCTTGAGCCTTAAACACAAGGTAGTACCCATTCAATTGAAGGACTAATTCTCCTCTGTTAATATCTATCACAGCTCCTGCTGTGGCTAGGAAAGGTCTTCCAAGGATGATGCATTCATCCTCCTCCTTCATAATGTCTAAGATTATGAAATCAGCAGGGATGTAAAGGCCTTCAACCTTTACTAGCACGTCCTCTACCAATACATAAGCTTGTCTTACTGACTTGTCTGCCATTTGAAATGAGAATATGGCAGAGAGTGGCATAAGATTTATGCCTGACCCCAGGTCACACAGAGCCTTGTTAAAGGTCATAGTGCCTATGGTACAGGGTATTAAGAATTTTCCTGGATCTTGTCTCTTTTGAGGTAAAGTTTTCTGAATCCATGTATCTAGTTCACTAATGAGCAAGGGAGGTTCACCTTCCCATGTCTCATTACCAAACAACTTGGCATTCAGCTTCATGATGGCTCCTAGATATTGAGCAACTTGCTCTCCAGTCACATCTTCATCCTCTTCTGACGAAGAATAGTCTTTAGAGCTCATGAATGGCAGAAGGAGATTTAGTGGGATCTCTATGGTCTCTATATGAGTCTCAGATTCCTTTAGGTCCTCAATAGGGAACTCCTTCTTGCTTGAGGGACGTCCCATGAGGTCTTCCTCATTGGGATTCACGTCCTCCTCCTCCTCCTTGCATTCGGCCATATTGACTATGTCAATGGCCTTGCACTCTCTCTTTGGATTTTCTTCAGTATTGCTTGGGAGAGTACTAGGAGGAGTTTCAGTTACTTTCTTACTCAGCTGGCCCACTTGTGCCTCCAAATTTCTAATGGAGGATCTTGTCTCACTCATGAAATTTAAAGTGGTCTTTGACAGATTAGAAACTAAGTTTGCTAAATTAGAGGGGCTCTGCTCAGAATTCCCTATCTGTTGCTGAGAAGATGATGGAAAAGGCTTGCTATTGCTAAACCTGTTTCTTCCACCATTATTAAAGCCTTGTTGAGGCTTTTGTTGATCCTTCCATAAGAAATTTGGATGATTTCTCCATGATGAATTATAGGTGTTTCCATAAGGTTCACCCATATAATTTACCTCTGCTATTGCAGGGTTCTCAGGATCATAAGCTTCTTCTTCAGAAGATGCCTCTTTAGAACTATTGGATGCATTTTGCCATCTATTCAGACTTTGAGAAATCATGTTGACTGGCTGAGTCAACACTTTGTTCTGAGCCAATATGGCATTCAGAGCATCAATTTCAAGAGCATCATTATTCACGGAATTCCTCTCAGAAGTGTACATGAATTGGTTATTTGCAACCATGTCAATAAGTTCTTGAGCTTCTGCAGGCGTTTTCTTTAGGTGAATGGATCCACCTGCAGAATGGTCCAATGACATCTTGGGAAACTCAGATAGACCATAATAGAATATATCTAATATGGTCCATTCTGAAAGCATGTCAGAAGGACACTTTTTGGTCATCTGCTTGTATCTTTTCCAAGCTTCATAGAGGGATTCACCATCTTTTTGCTTGAAGGTCTGAACATTCACTCTAAGCTTGCTCAGCTTTTGAGGAGGAAAGAATTTATCCAAGAAGGTCGTGACCAGCTTATCCCAGGAGTCCAGGCTATCTTTAGGTTGTGAGTCCAACCATGTTCTAGCTCTGTCTCTTACAGCAAAAGGGAAAAGCATGAGCCTGTAGACTTCAAGATCTACTCCATTCGCCTTAACAGTCTCACAAATCTGCAAGAACTCAGTTAAAAATTGGTAAGGATCTTCAGATGGAAGTCCATGAAACTTGCAGTTCTGTTGCATTAGAGCAATTAATTGAGGTTTCAGCTCAAAATTGTTTGCTCCAATGGTAGAAATTGAGATGCTTCTTCCATCAAACTTGGACGTGGGTTTAGTAAAATCACCAAGCATCCTCCTTGCATTATTGTTGTTGGGTTCGGCTGTCATCTCCTTCTCTTGTTCAAAAATTTCAGAAAGGTTGCCTCTGGATTGTTGTAATTTAGCTTTTCTTAGTTTCCTCTTCAGAGTCCTTTCAGGTTCAGGATCAGTTTCAACAAGAGTGCCTTTTTTCCTTGTTCCCGCTCATATGAAAGAGAAGAGAAAAAAAAAGAAGAGGAATCTTCTATGTCACAGTAAAGAAGATCTTATTATTAGTAGAAGAAGAAAAGAATAAAGAAGGGAGAATCCAAACACAAGGTGTGGATAGAGGCAGTGATTGGAGATGAAGAGAGGTGAAGAGAAGTGTTAGTAAATGAATAAATAAATAGAAGAAGATGAGAGAGAATTCAAAAATTAATTTTGAAAAGGAGTTAATGATTTTCGAAAATTAAAGGTGAGATAGAATTAAAATTAAAATTTAAAACAATTAGTTAATTTAAAAAGAATTTTGAAAAAGGGATGAGATATTTTGGAAAATTAGAGATGGAAAAGTAGTTAACTGGTTTTGAAAAAGATAAGAAACAAACAAAATGTTAATTAGTTAGTTGAAAAAGATATTAAAATCAAATTTGAAAAGATAAGATGATAAGAAGTTAGATAAGATATTTTAAAAATCAAATTTTTGAAAAAGATAAAATTTTGAAAAAGATATGATATAAACGATAAGATAAGATAGATTTAATTTTTAAAATTAAAATTAATTACTTGACTAACAAGAAACTAAAAGATAAGATTCTCGAATTTAAAGATTGAACCTTTCTTAACAAGAAAGTAACAAACTTCAAATTTTTGAACCAATCACATTAATTGTTAGTGTAATTTTGAAAATTTGAAATAAAATTAAGAAGAAGATTTTGAAAATAATTTTAAAATTTTTTGAAATTAATAAGATAAAAATGAAAAAGATTTGATTTTTGAAAAAATTTTTGAAAAGATAAGATTTTTAAAATTGAAAATTTGACTTGACTTATGAGAAACAACTAATTTTAAAAATTTTTGACTAAGTCAACTCAAATTTTCAAAAATTAGGAGAGAAATAAGGAAAATATATTTTTTTGATTTTTGAATTTTTAATGATAAGAGAGAAAAATAACAAAAATGACTCACAACATGAAAATTATGAATCAAAACTCATGATGCATGCGAGAACACTATGAATGTCAAGATGAACACCAAGAATACTTTGAAGATCATGATGAACATCAAGAACATATTTTTGAAAAATTTTTGATGCAAAGAAAATATGCAAGACACCAAACTTAGAATTCTTTAATGCTTGGACTCTAACAAACAAAAAATGCATATGAAAAACACAAAAGATACAAAACAAGAAAACATCAAGATCAAACAAGAAGACTTACCAAGAACAACTTGAAGATCATGAAGAACACTATGAAGCATGAATTTTCGAAAAATGCAAGAGATTTTTAAAACATGCAATTGACAACAAACTTAAAAATTGACTCAAGACTCAAACAAGAAACAAAAAATATTTTTGATTTTTATGATTTTATGATTTTTTTGTATTTTCTTAATAAATTTTTCAAAAAATATTCTTTAGAAAAACAAAAATAAAGAAATTTTTTTTTTGAAAGATTTTTGAAAACTTTTTGAAAAGAAAATTACCTAATCTGAGCAACAAGATGAACCGTTAGTTGTCCAAACTCGAACAATCCCCGGCAACGGCGCCAAAAACTTGGTGGACGAAATTGTGATCATCAACAATGGCTCCAAAGACTTGGTGCTCTCAAACATGAATCGCACTTTGTCACAACTCCGCACAACTAACCAGCAAGCGTACTGGGTCGTCCAAGTAATACCTTACGTGAGTAAGGGTCGATCCCACAGAGATTGTTGGTATGAAGCAAGCTATGGTCACCTTGTAAATTTCAGTCAGGTGGATAATAATTGGTTATGGAGTTTCGAATATTAATAATAAATGAACAGAAAATAAAGATAGAGTTACTCATGTAATTCAATGGTAGGAATTTCAGATAAGTGTATGGAGGTGCTGTGTTCCTTCTGAATCTCTGCTTTCCTACTGCTTTTATCTGATCTTTGTCACTCCTTTATATGGCAAGCTGTATGTAGGGCATCACCGTTGTCAATGGCTACATCCCATCCTCTCAGTAAAAAAGGTCCAAATGCTCTGTCACGGCACGGCTAATCATCTGTCGGTTCTCAATCATGTTGGAATAGAATCCATTGATTCTTTTACGTTTGTCATCACGCCCAATAATCACGAGTTTGAAGCTCGTCACAGTCATTCAATCCCAGAATCCTACTCGGAATACCACAGACAAGGTTTAGACTTTCTGGATTCTCATGAATGCCGCCATCAATTCTAGCTTATACCACGAAGACTCTGATCTCACGGAATGGAAGGCTCAGTTGTCAGGCGAGGGGCAACCATGCGTCGTGCATTAGGAATCCAAGAGATACGCACTCTAGCTTTCGCTTGTAGAACGAAAGTGGTTGTCAGTCACGCGTTCATAGGTGAGAATGATGATGAGTGTCACGGATCATCACATTCATCATGTTGAAGTGCAACGAATATCTTAGAATAAGAACAAGCGGAATTGAATAGAAAATAGTAGTAATTGCATTAAAACTTGAGGTACAGCAGAGCTCCACACCCTTAATCTGTGGTGTGTAGAAACTCCACCGTTGAAAATACATAAGTGATGAAGGTTCAGGCATGGCTGAATGGCCAGCCCCCAATGTCTAAGATCGCATAAACTGATCAAAGATGTCTAATACAATAGTAAACTATCCTATTTATACTAGACTAGCTACTAGGGTTTACAGAAGTAAGTAATTAATGCATAAATCCACTTTTGGGGCCCACTTGGTGTGTGCTTGGGCTGAGCTTGAATGTTACACGTACAGAGGCTTTTATTGGAGTTGAACACCAAGTTGTAACGTGTTTCTAGCGTTCAACTTTGGTTCGTGACGTGTTTCTGGCGTTTGACTCCAGAATGCAGCATGGAACTGGCGTTGAGCGCCAATTTACGTCATCAAATATCGAATAAAGTATGAACTATTATATATTGCTGGAAAGCTCTGGATGTCTACGTTTTGACGCCGTTGAGAGCGTGCCATTTGGAGTTCTGTAGCTCCAGAAAATCTATTTCGAGTGCAGGGAGGTCAGATTACAACAGCATCAGCAGTCCTTTGTCAGCCTTCTATCAGAGTTTTGCTCAGGTCCCTCAATTTCAGCCAGAAAATACCTAAAATCATAGAAAAACACAAAAACTCATAGTAAAGTCTAGAAATGTGAATTTAGCATAAAAAATAATGAAAACATCCCTAAAAGTAACTAGATCATACTAAAAACTACCTAAAAAACAATGCCAAAAAGCGTATAAATTATCCGCTCATCAATGGCTCACCATTCGCTTCCAGAAAAAGGGACGAGTTCCCTCAATATCTCGAACCTTGAAAAAATAATTCTTGAAGTCCCTAAAGGACTCGTCATACATGGTAAAAACCTTATGTCCTTGTGCAGATCTAAAAGAAACCCACGAGGCTTTCTTTTTTGAAGAAATCCCGGGCTTAGTTAAAACAAACAAATAAAGGAAAAGAGTTTGAGAAGGGGTAACATTCAATTCTTGACAAAGAAGTTGAAAAATCTTAATAATGCCCAGGAGTTTGGATGAAGCTGAGACGGAGCTACATTACACAACCACAACAAGTCGGTCTCAAACGAAGTAAAGGGAAAAGTGATGTCCAACTGGCTGAAGAAATAGTCATAAGCATAAAAGAAAAGGCGCTCCCCCTGGGTTAGGACAGGGAAATAAACCCTCTCCTCGGAGTCAGGTGCCACCAACTCATAATTCTTCTCTTGATCTCTACTCTTACAGAGACGGTGATGTTTCCTAAGCTCCACACTGAATTCAGCATTGACCACAGAAACACACATCAAAACAAGGGAGTCCAACCAATCGGACATACCCTCAGGAACCTTAGAGGACGTCTCTACAATATTTTTGCGAGAAGACATAGACAACTAGTCCTACAAACAAGAAAAGGAGATTGGATTACTAAAAACATCTCGGACGAAATCAAAACAACTCAGCTAGCACAGTCCAACACAGTACAAACAACAAAAGGAAACCCCAGGACCCACACCAAAAAGGTCTAGGGGCATCCTTTGGAGGCAATCAGGGAACAAAGATTCAGGAAAATCTACAAGGCTAACGTCCCAACAAAAACTCGCAGCAAGAACAAAGAGAAACCGTTTCTCAGAAAGCAACATCCCAAAAAGAAAAAAGAAATTCATTACCACCAGAAGGCCATCAAGATAGCTACCTTCCAAATTCACAGTCTTAGCTTATCAACAAACAAAAAGTAAAACAACGCAAAAAAATCAAACGAGCCACCAAAAGAAAAAGTTCTTTTACGGGATTCATCAGCAAAGAAAGCTATCAACATGACGAAAAACATCAAAGGAGCAACCTTCCGGAAAAATAAGCAGGTTCATGCAGCTCGCAAAAGAAGAAAAACAAGCAGTATAAACCCTAGAATACAGAGGGACCATCTCAAAAGCAAGAAAAAACCCCCGAACAATAAACAAGTAGGCGCACAGTGATACAAAAAGGATCAAAATTTCCATCGTGTATTTAAAAATCAAAGCTTTATAAAAAATCGAAGGTAAAGCAACGAAAGAAGTAAGGGAGCAGAAAATAGAACCAACCTGGAGAAAGGAGAAAAGCTTGGAAAGACTGAAAGACGAAGCGACGAAAGATATTCCTCGAAGCAAAAGCATCAACAATCACCAAGAGACGTCACAAGAGAAACGCAAAAATGTAAATTTCGGATGAAAATAGAAAGGGAGAAAGAAAAGGGGAAGTTACAGCAAAAAAGCAAGAGAAGAGAAACCATTTTTTGTGAAAAAGTTCAAAACGAACGAAGAGACGGAGCATTAAAAGAATTAATGAGGTTATTAAACCCTAGCGCATTCCCAAAGCAGGGAGACACATGTTTTCAAAAGAATAAAATTCAAAAGAAACGTTCCGCATTCAAAGGAGAACTCTACAAAGAAGAAATCAACAAAATGCTCGAGTTCGGCTTCACCCGAGAAGGTCTGAAGTCCTACAGACTAAAGACTCGACCTCAAAAGGAAGACCGAGCTCGAGCAGGGGCACTGTTTATACCCTGGGTCGAGCTATCCGACCTGGGATGTTCTACCGACAAAGCGACCGACCTCTTCAGGTTAGGACAATCTGACCTCTTCTCAAAGAGCTCGGCCCATCTACCAGGAAAGCCCAATAAAGGGCGCAAACAGAGGAACACGACCCGAATCCAAGGGCAGCCCAAGCCTATAGAGATAAATGCGGTTCCCTTAAAGATAAGATGACCTCGCTCGAAGATAAAGATAAGATAAGATAACTAACTTATCTTATCTAAAGAAGGTCTCTCTACACCATTATAAATACACTGAAGCACCCAAGTATAACTCATACTCTGATTCTACTCAATACCTACTTAATACCCTTGCTAACTTAAGCATCGGAGTCCCTTGCAGGTACCCCCACCCTCCGGGGACGCAGGAATCATCACCACCACCAAGTCCAACAAGTCAGACACAACCGTTCCGACCAGCACAGAAGATCTCGTCCGAGATTGACCTTCGGTTTCAGGTAACCCTTGGAACAACTTCTAATTCTCATATCTTGCCAAGAGCTTTGTTAGTTTTTAGTTTATTTTCCTTGCCATTTATAATTCTTGTCTAAAATCTTAAAAACCCCAAATATAATTCATAACCAATAACAAGGCACTTCATTACAATTCCTAGGGAGAACGACCCGAGGTTCAATACCTCGGTTTATAAATTTAGGGGTTTGTACTAGTGACAAACAAATTTTTGCATGAAAGGATTATTGTTGGTTTAGAAACTATACTTTACAACGAGACTTCATTTGTGAAATTCTAAACTGTCAAAAATTCAATCATCAAAATGGCGCCGTTGCTGGGGATTTGCAATGGTGTTATATTATTGGTTATTGTACATATGTAAATATTGTGAATAGGTTGCTTTTGTTTGATTACTAGTTTTGTTAGTTTTATTTTGTCTTTCCACTATGAATTCTCATTTTGGCTATGAGTTTGGTCCTAATTGTATTGTAGGAAATATGCATTCCAATGATGACACTCATTATGGATGGAACCAACAAAGATGGGAGGAGCCTCAAGGAATTGATCACTCCTATTGGCAACAACCTCTGGATACTTATAGGTATAATTCACATTCTAATGCATGTCAATTCAACGGCTATGGTGAAACTTTTTGCGACAATCAATCACCACCATCATATGCCTATGACTCTTATCCTCAACATGAACCTCAACCATACTCACAAGCCTTTCCATACCAAGCACCTTCCTATGATCCATATCCACCATATGACCAATCACCCATACCATATTCTTATGATCATTATGAGCAAGAACCTTTAGAACTACCACAACCTTATCATGATTATTACCAAGAACCACCTCAATACTCACCATCTCCATACCCTTACCAAGAAGAACCACCCTCCCACCATGAACCCTCTCTCCAAAATAATGAACCTTCCTACTCACCCCAAGCCCCAATAGACGATTCTCTCACTTTGTTACTCCAAGGACAAGAAGCCATGAAGCGGGATACACTTGAGTTTGTGACCAACTTGACCAAGGTGGTGCACACTTTAGCCCACCGATGTTTGAGTACTCAAGTTGTTTCCATAGCCCCATGTGAAAAGTCAAAAGAAGAGCAAAGCATGAAGGAGAAATTGGAAAATCCGGTGGAGAAGGAGGAGTCAAATTTTGTGTTAGAACAATTGGAGGAGCCTATGATCATTGAAGAAAAGGAAGAAGTGGTTGAAGATTTAGGAGATGTTGAAAGTCCAAGGGAATGTAGCATCATGGAGCATTCTTCCAAGAAGCTTGATATTGATGTTGAAGAGGGTGCGCAACCTCTAAGGCATATCGTCGTTGGAGACTTGGAAGAAGTTTATCAAGAGATGGATTCAATCATGGATGAATTTCTATCTACAATCGAATCCTCTCCCATTGGACATGAAGTTGAAGTTTTAAAAGAGTGTGCAAAACCTCCCATACCCTTGGTGAGCAATGAGAAAGAGAGTGAATCGAAAGAGAGCTACCAAGAGGAAAAAGTGGCATGGTGTATATCGAAATTGAAGAATATGAAGAGGTTGATCAAGAGATGGATTTATTCATCAATGAATTTCTATCCAAAATTGAATCACCTCCCATTGGGCAAGAAATCGAAGTTCTTGAAGACAACACCAAGCCATGTGATAAAAGGGGAAAGGTTGAAATTGAGGAAGCTCGTAAAGAGGTGGAAATACACAAAGAAGAGCACAAGGAAGTAGACCTTACATTGTCTAAGTGTGGGGAGGTCTCCCTCCCCAAGTCACCATCCAACACAACATTCAAGTGGGTAAAATTCTTATCCATAAGCTTTACTTTCTCACTTGAATGTGGTTTAATTAAAAATGATGGTCAACTTAGAGCTCTTTATGGAGTTAAGAGTAGGAAAGAATTGTGTAGTGGTTAGAAACGTCATTCTAAGCTCATGACGGTTGCAAGCTCAAAATTCAAGAGCAATGGTTTGTGTGGAACCAAATGGCATGGGTCTAAGAAGTTGTTTGGAAGCTTCTTTGAGAATTCCAAGGCCATGCCACCCGGATGGAATAATGATGATCAATTTAAGGACGTGTGTCAAAACAAAGTGTGGGACCCCAGATTGCACAAGAAAAATCAAATTTGGGAGCTCATAGCTTGTGCGAAACTCCATCAAAGCTTGAAGATGTTAAAATTGAAGAATGGAGCTTATTGGAGATTCAAGCATTGGTGGATGTTCAAGGATAGCTTCAAGCACAAGCCACCTTGAGAGGAGCTCCCCATAAGTCCAACTTAAGGACAATAAACAAAAGTGCTAGGTGGGAGACACCCCACCATGGTAATATCTTTTCATTTTTTTCTCTTTTGTAAATATTGGTAGAATTAGTTTAATTTCATGTTTTGCTTAGTTAGTTGAGTTTAATTGGTAGTATAATATGTTACATAAGGTTTTAGGGTGTTTTGGGTAGCTGTTTGAAGGTTTGGATTGCTTGGAGTGGTGCAAAAACATAGAAAAATTTTGAAAAACAGAACACCATCCATGCGTACGCGCAATGCACGCTTACGCGAGCATCAAGCATTTTCACCAACCCACGCGGACGCGCCAAGTACACGTACGTGCGGATGCACAAATTTCACCCCCAGCCAAAAACCCGAGAGTTAGGCCTGCACTGTGCGAAAATTGGGCCTAAGGCACAAACTAATTCGTGCGTATGCACACCTGGCACGTACGCACCCTTTTGGCAACTTGTGGATTGATGCGCAAGCGCACCGTGTGCACGCGCGCCGATAGTGCCACCTGCCCCTGGTACATTTTCCAGAGAGTTATGCCCACGCTGCGCCAACGTTGTGCCTTTGGCACAAACCCACTCACGCGTACGTGCACATGCTGTGTACGCGCCACTCTCATAATAATCCATCGATGCGAACGCACTCTTTGCGAGTATGCGTCGCATCCATTGCACCACCATCCGCGCGCGGGCGCCATGCGTGCGTACGCGCGGATTGCCTTATTTCGAGCATTTCCTTTCTTCTCTTCTCTCCATTTCTTGCCTCCTACTTTCTTCTTCCCCTCTCCTACCCCTCATTCAACACTCCCAAACACCATTGATAACCATTTATTTTAGTTAACTAATTAGTTAGTTAGTTAGTTAGTTAGTTAGTTTTAGTTAGTTTTCATTTAGTTTTCTCTTCTTCATTATAAGTGTTGGATTGTTATTCTTGTTTACCATTAATTGCTGCTGAGTATTAAAAAGGGATGTTTTCTTAACATCACTATGTTTATAATCTTTGTTGGATTCTATTGTTGAGGTTATATTTTGCTACTTGGTTTTGAGTTTTTCATGCTTACCTCTTAAGAATGCCAAGTGATGAGAATTACCTTCGAGCTTGTAACACTTCTTGAATTACATGATTTGGCCACCATGTGATTTGAGCTTTATTCTGTGATTAGGCAACCTCTTGATGGATAATGTTGTGCATTTACCTTAATGCCTTGTGTTATGATCATATGCATCCATATGCTTTAGCTCGAATGCTTTCATGCTTCTTTAATTCTTGTTTTACCTTACAAGTTTACTTAAAGCATTTCAAGCACACTAGAACGAGTAAAGAGCTTGCTTCTTCTGTGACATAACTTTTATGCTAATGTGTGTTCTAAACCGCACAATTTAGAATTCACATACCTAATATTTCCTAATGTCATACTAATTCACTCACTCAATTCTAGTGATTTACCTCATTCCAACATTGTATACTTCCTTGTTTTTGTTTTCTCATCTTATGGTGTTGTTTTCTACTTTTCATGATGGATGCACCACAAGCAATTACGGAAGTAAGACTAAGAAAACGCCCAGCACCGGTTGACCTACCAGCTGAAGGTAGCAATCTGGAGATTCGCCGTACCCCCTTGCTCATCCTTGAATGCACTGAGGACGGTGCAAACTTTTAAGTGTGGGGAGGTCGTCTGACAGATCCGCAATTTTGGGTGACAAATTTCTAATTCCAACACTTTTGCATTTCATTTTAGGTTTTTAGGATTTTTGTTGCATTCTCTTAAATTTTGCATATACACACAATAAGCTTAGTCAAAATAACAAAATTTTTCAAGATTTCTATCTATAGGGCACCTCAATTGATTTGAGTGAAAACTTTTCATAGAACTTGCTTGAATTATATATCTTGTGGATCATGTTTTTGAGCTAAGAACACAAGCAAGTGAGTTTTGAGCCTAATGGTGTGGTTACATCTTATAACCACTTATTTTTCCTTCTTGTATGCATTATTCTCTTTTTATGATTGTAATCTTTGATTTGTTTGATTCTTTATGTCCATTATTTTGTGTATTCATGCATTTATATGATTGAGGCCATTATTTCATTAAGCTCACTTACCCAAATAACTTACCTTTTATCTTCCATTGTTAGCAAATTTGAGCCTACAATTAACCCACTTTGTTCTTAATTTAGCACATTACAAGCCCTAAAGCGAAAAATAAATAAATGTCCTTATTTGGATCTTTGATTAGCTTAGGCTAGTGTATGTGTATCATTTAAATGTGGGAATCTTGGGACATTGGGTGAATAAAAGGGTAGTTTTGTATTTTTATTGAAATTATTAGAAATTGGGTACATGCTCATGTATTGATAAAATGTATAGACCTTATGCATTGATGTTCTTATATATAATTTGAAAGAAAGAAAAAAAAATGAGAAAAACAAAAGAAAAGAAAAAAGAAAAAAAATAATATGGAAAAGAAAAGAAAAAAATAAAAAAGAAAGAAATAAAGAAAAAGAAAATAATAAAAAGGGGATAAAATGCCCCAAAGCGAAGCTCAATAAAATCAATGCATATGTGTTGTGAAATGAAAAAAAATACATGAGTATGTGAAAAAAATGAGAAGAATGGGTAGTTAGGTTAGCTTTGAAATTGTATAGGATGTCATAGGTTAGGTGGGAGGTTTAAGCTTATCAAAGATTCAAATTTCAAGCTCACTTAGCCATATATGCATCCTACCTTGACCCTAATCCCATTACAACCTAAAGAAAAGACCTTATGATACTTGTATGCATGCATGAAATATATGTTGATTGTTAGAAGAAGAATAAATCTTAGAAAGCATGAAATAGAGGAGAATTGAGAAGAATCAACCCTAAACACTTGAGCGAATAGAGTGCAAACACTTCCGGTGAGGGTTCGATTGCTCGATTACATGTTTCCACCTACAATCATCACTCTTCATGCAAGTTTGTAAAAATATTTAATAACTCAATCCAATTGTGGATTAGGCTTGCTAATCCTCAGCCCTTGTGCATATATGCTTCTTGGGAATTAATTTATTTTGACCAAGCAATTGTATTCATTTAGATAGTTGCATATAGGTAGATTGCATTTAGTTAGTTTTCATTGAATAAATGCCATGCCCTTTACTTCATTCTTAGTTTAAGCATGAGAACATGCTTGGTTTAAGTGTGGGGAGGTTGATAAACCCCATTTGTAGGGTTTATCTTGTAATGATTTTAGGTGATTTTAATACCTTTTACCCACATTTATTCAATGAATTAGCATGATTTTCTGATTGTCTCCTTATTTGTGCTTAGATGTGAAAACATGCTTTTTAGGCCTTTAACTTGATAATTTTAATCTCCCTTTGATTCCACTAGATGTCTTGATGTGTTTGTTAGTAATTTCAGATTGAAAAGGCTAGGAATGGATCAAAGGAGTGAAAGAAAAGCATACAAAGTGGAGAAGATCATGAAAAGCTAAAGAATTGAACTCGCCCATGGACGCGCGTGATGTGAGCAGAAATTGGCAGATTAAGAATTATTTAGAAAAATGGCATTGCGAGTACAGTTCTTAACCGGCGAAAATCCACTTATCAATTTAGAAAAGAGTTGTCACAAATTTTAGAAATAAAATACTGGGAGTATGAGTCCCAGGTCGTCTCTCAACGAGTTGCAGGAAAATGTGCTATTTTATCAATCAGAGGTTTTCCAAATGGGTTTTTGAGTTTGATAAACAAAAAATTAAATTAGAGAATTTATATTATTTAAATAAAACCTTGATCGGGAGAAGATTAATTGGAAGTTCTATCCTTGTTGGAATTTTGTCAAGATCAATTAATAATTAGTCATTGTTTTCATTTAGTTAACCCTCAACGAATGAAGGGAAGTCAAATTAAAAGTCAACTTCTATTCACAAGTCCTATTCCTCTCCCTTGGGAAGGATTAGAGTTAGTGACTAACAAGCCAACCAACAATGAACCAATTACAATTGAACTCTTGAGTATTCCAACTCAAGGTTCTCATTTTAATCAACTCCTAATCAAGTTGGGGAACTACTCCATCATCATAAATGTAGACTTCACAAAATCAATGGGGAAAATAAAAAGAGACATAATAAACAATAATGAAAGAGATTAATTAAAAGTAAAAAATAGTTTTGTATTAATAAACTCTGAAAATAATCCAATATCAACTCTGGACAAATTAAGAATATGGAAGAGTAAATGAAAAGTAGAAAACAAACTATAATGACCTGTTCCGGAGGTAGACTCTTCTCAAAAGCCAAAGTAAAAAATCTTCAAATCCTAATTTATGAATGTCAAAAAAAAGAAACCTAGGGGAGGAGTAAAATCAGATATAAAAACTAGAAATTATGCAGAATGAATTGTTCTCTTTATCTCTGCATGTTCCCTGGCTCTAACCTGTGTTTCTGGGCCGAAAACTAGGTTGAAACGTGGTCCAGAATCTATGCCAGCGACTTCTGTAATTCTGCAGATTACGCACGTCACGCGACCGCGTCGTCCACGCGTTCGCGTCACTCAGCATTTTCCGTGCCACGCGTGCGCGTCGTCCACGCATTCGCGTCACTTGTGCAGCTTCCAATCCACGCGGTCGCGTCAGGCGTGTGAGCGCGTCACTGTGATTTCCTCCATTTCGCGCGGCCGCGTGAGCCATGCACCTGCGTCACTTCTCGCTGGTCATCTCCTCAATTCCTTGTGTTTCTTCCATCTTTGGAAGCTTCCTCTTTATTCCTTACGCCATTCCTGCCCTATGAAGCCTGAAACACTTTACACACAGATCACGGCATCGAATAATATGAAGGAGAATAAAAATATACAATTAAAAGATCTTTAGGAAGCAAGTTTTTAATCATGGAATATTTTCAGGAAGGAATTGTAAATACATGCAAATTATATGAATAAGTGGGTGAAGACTTGATAAGACCACTCAATTAAACACAATATAATTAATAAAATAATGGTTTATCAACCTTCCCACACTTAAACATTAGCATGTCCTCATGCTTAGTTGAAGGAGACAAATCTAAATGAATAGGGACATGTGAGATTCATGCAATGCAATGTAACCTATATATACCTGAATGCAACTATATGATTTTGTCTATATGATTAAAAATAGATAAGTTCTCTAAGACAAAACATGGGGCAGATTCCACTAATTCAAATCATACAGTAAAAATAGGTAAATTTATAAGAAGATAGCTCGTGAAAGCAGGGAACACAAGATCGAACATTGAACCCTTACTGTTGGTGCATGTGCACTCTAATCTTCTCTAGTATATGGGGTAATCACTTTATCCTTCTCTAATCATGCTTTCAAAAATTTTTGTTTTTCACCTAACCAATCAACAATTTTAAAGTGCCAATGCAAACATCATGAGGTCTTTTCACGATTGTAATGGGGCTAAGGTAAGGGTGAGGGTCTACATATGGCTAAGTGAGCTTATACATTGAATCTTTAATTAACTCGAGCTTTCACCTAACATACATATAATCTATATAATTTCAACATTTATACTTAGCTACCTAAAATTTCCTTTTCACATTCCATACTCATGCATCAACCTTTATTTTAATTTTATCACATGTGCATTGCTTATTGAACTCTGACTTATCATTGGGGTGATTTTGTCCCCTTATTCACTAAAATAAAGATTTTTTTTAAACATAGCTTATCAATGCACATAGAGTTGTAATCTTTCTTTTATGGTTTCACATGAATAGGTACCAAAATTCTCTATTTTATCATGACATATTCTCCTATTACACTTTATTCCCACAATTTTCCCGTATTTAGTTAACACATAGATTCTATCTTAAGCTAACCAAAGATTCATTTGGGATTTTCAATTATTTTTCTGCTTAAGGCTAGTAATGTGGTAAAATGTAGAACAAATGGGATTAAAAACGGCTCAAAGTGGTTAACAAAGGTAATTAAAAGGGTAGGCTTATTTGGGTAAGTGAGCTAAACAAGCAATGGCCTCAATCATATGCATGCACATAACACATTAACATTGGACATATAGGATAAAACAAAATTCAGATTACAATCATAGAGAAGTAAACACACAAAAAAATGTTTATGGTTAAATAGTGTAACCATGTATTAAGGCTCAAAGTTTCACGGGTTGTGTGTTCTTTAGCTCAAAAATCCTATTCCAATTTCAACTTCAAACAAATTTAACATAATTTTTTTATTTAAATTAGTGAAATTTTCAAAAAAATATGGTCTTAAAAGAAACTTATTATCTTTTCAATCAGGTAGAACATGCATGCAATTAACCTACTATTATGCAATCTATCCTATTCTAAAGAAAAAGAAATTGGTGTTAGGGGAAAGAATTACCTCCAGAAGTCAGGTACTGACCGACCTCCCCACACTTAAGGCTTTGCACCGTCCTCGGTGCCATTTGTCAGGAACAAGGGTGGGCTGGTGCCTGGTGGCAGTATCTCCACAGTCGGGACCGTCATGGCTCCCTGTGCTGGTAAAGGAAGTGGAGTCCGGAGTGCCTGGGTCCTCGTCAGGTCTGTGGTTGCCTGTGAGTAGCTCCTTGAGGTATTTGAATCGGCGGTGGTTGCGGTGCTCTCATAGCTTCGCTTTCTGGTCTTGCCGGTCTAACCTCTCCAGTATTTGATGCAGCAGCTGACTAGTAGAAGGTGGAATATCTGCAGCATGTTCTGCGGACTGGCTGGTAGTGGCTAGTGATGGCCTGAGATATCTCCCGTTAGGGACGTATTGATCATCCCGTGGAAGTATGGCTTTGGTGTCCCCAGCTCTGTAGGAGACTCCGGTTGCTGAGACAATATCTGAGACCAAGGCGGGGAAAGGTAGGTTGCCCGCAATTTGCACGTGTCCCATAGCATTCCGGATGTGTCTTGGTAGATTTAGAGGCTGGTCTGTGAGGATGCACCATAGTAGAACGGCCATGTCTGCAGTGAAGGAGGACTCATGAGTGCTCGGAAAGATGTATTGGGACATAATCTGTGCCCATACGTGAGCCTCCAAGGAGAGTACGGAAGCCGATATTCCCTTAGGACGGGAACGATGGTATCCAAAAATCCATCTGCTACCAGGTTGTGCGATAACTCTGAGAACAGCGTCCTAATCAAATTTGTATGTCTGGCACTTGAGTGCGGCTTCTTGAAATGTGTCCAGTCCTTCTAGAGCAGGCGAGAGATCTAAGGCTCACTGAATGGCCTCTTCTGTAATGGGGACTTGCTTCTGATGGACATAAACAGACTGTAGGGTCGGCAGGTGGAAATTGGAGTAGAACTCAACTACCCAAGAAAGATTAACCTGCCGTGGCTGTCTCTATAGGAATCCCTAGTGTCTTTGTGCAATTCGCGGCTCAACAAATCTGGCAATATGAGGTGGAAGGATAAGAAGGTGTTCGTTGTTGTAATTCTGAGCTGTCAGAATGGGGAACATCTGCTCACAGCAGCGATTGGAAAATCGTGCAATGTCCTTTGCTGGGAACGCTTTCTCCTTTTCATCGACCCTTATAATTCTTTTAATTCTTTTTGTTGAGGGCTTAACTGCAGTTGAAGATGGCTCTGCCACTAATACTCTTTTTGTTTCTCTCCTTGCTGTGGATTTGGGAGTAGCTTTCTCGCCTTTCTTGGTGGCCATCCTGAAAGGGAACGAGAAAAGACATGAACGTTTCAAGGGTTATAGCAAGGAAAAGAATGGGAAAGGTGGTAATCAATGCACAGTAAGGAATAATGATGTTAGCACATGGTCATGACTACATGTGAAAAATCAACAACGGAAATATAGCAAGTGCATGTGATGACAGTTAAATGCAAGGTGTTTATTGGCATGCCGGCAAGGGCATGAGTAGCATAGATCAAGCATTCAATGTCCAAGTTAGATTGCCACGTCTTCCAAACAAACAATATGCTTGTAATAACAATTATATAAAAATTAATACAATAGAAAAAGGATTTTGTGAAAAACAAGCATTTAGAGTAGTAGATTAAAAGAAATCTAAAAATAGTGCACAATGCCATATGGGCATTTTCACAAACACATAGCATGCATGTTAAATAAGGTATGGAAAATATTAACTTGAACATGCAAGTAACGCTATAAAAATAATATATAACTGTTAAACAAGTCCTAAACAATCCACAAGCAACATATAAAAATAATGACCCAAATAAATCTCCAACACCAATAGGGGAAAAAGAAAGAAAAAGAAAACATGGATAGGGAAAGTAGAAGAGAAAGAAAAAGAAAACATGAAAATAAGAAGAAGAATGAAAAATTAGGGAGGGAAGAAGAGAAGAAAAACCTTGATAATGGTGGTGAGAAAGAGGGAGTAGAAAGGAGGAAGAATGGAGAAAGAAGAAGGGGGGAAGTAGGATTGGGGTAAGAAAACATAAGATAATCTGGCAGATTTGAATGAGTTGGGCGGTGCAAGCGACGCGGACGCGTGGGTCACGCGGACAGCCCTTGAAGAAAATGACGCAGACGCGTGACATGATTTGCGCTAGTGGCGCGAGGGGCAGCTTCGCGCTCGCACAACTCTCTGTGTGAGAAATGTTTTGCCAAATTTTAGGGTGACGCGGTCGCGTGGTTGACGCGATCGCGTGGATGGCCAAATTAATAAAACGGCGCCGACGCGTAGGGCACGCGTTCGTGCGGCAGGGCTTGTGCGGCTAGTACAGGTTCAGCCCAGCTCCAGTGCAACTCACTGCCATACACCCTTTTACGTCAAATTGCAGAGCCACGGGTTCGTGTGGTTGACGCGGAGGCGTGGGGAGGCCATTTTACAAATGACGCGATTGCGTCATCCACGCGGTCGCGTGGGTCAAATGGTGCCAGGGGCATGCCTCCAGCCACACTCCTGTGTAACTCTCTGTTTCTTTTCTTTAATGTTGCGAAGGCACTGTGACACGAGCGCGTCAACGACGCTGGCGCGTCACATGCCTTAATCCCCCTTTTCTTATATGCAATGTGCAATATGTGAATGAGATGCAAAGTATAGGCATTAGTACTGAGAAGAGTTATTGACGAAGGAAATTAAGGATAGGGGAGGGAATGATCATACCATGGTGGGTTGTCTCCCACCCAGCACTTTGCTTTAACGTCCTTAAGTTGGACGCTTCACTAGCTCAGTCTTCTGCTGTGGGGGGATCTTCCAAGAGGAAAATCTCTAGTTCCTGGTTTTTAGCCATCTTTTCACCATGGAATAACTTCAAGCGATGTCCATTAACTTTAATAAGTTCAGAGCTTGAAGGATGGCTCAAGTGAAAGACTCTGTATGGTTCCACCCTCTCTACTCGATAGGGACCATTCCATCTGGATCTCAGCTTGCCTGGCATGAGCCGCATTCTGGAGTTGTAAAGGATGACTAAGTCCTCAGGTTGGAATTCTCTTATCTTGATATTCTTGTCATGCACAGCCTTCACTTTCTCTTTATACAGCCTGGAGTTTTCATAAGCTTCTAGGCGGAGGTTCTCTAATTCTTGAAGTTGCAACTTCCATTCAGCTCTAGCTCTCTCATAGTCCATGTTGAATTCTGGTGCGCGAAATTGTGAACAATACTTTTCACAACTCTCATAATCCCCGGTCATGAACCCCAAAAACTTGGTGTTCAATACCATGGCATTACACAACTTCGCACAACTAACCAGCAAGTGCACTGGGTCGTCCAAGTAATAAACCTTACGCGAGTAAGGGTCGATCCCACGGAGATTGTTAGTATTGAAGTAAGCTATGGTCATCTTGTAAATCTTAGTCAGGCAAATTCAAATGGATATAGTGATGAACGAAAATAAACATAAAGGTAAAGATAGAGGTACTTATGTAATTCATTGGTAGGAACTTCAGATAAGCGCATGAAGATGCCTTCCCTTCCGTCTCTCTGCTTTCCTATTGTCTTCATCCAATCTTTCTTACTCCTATCCATGGCAAGCTTGTGTAGGGTTTCACCGTTGTCAATGGCTACCTCCCATCCTCTCAGTGAAAACGATTGCATATGCTCTGTCACAGCACGCGGAATTCAGCTGTCGGTTCTCGGTCAGGCCGGAATAGAATCCATCGATTCTTTTGCGTCTGTCACTAACGCCCCGCCTGCTAGGAGTTTGAAGCACGTCACAGTCATTCAATCATTGAATCCTACTCAGAATACCACAGACAAGGTTAGACCTTCCGGATTCTCTTGAATGCCGCCATCAGTTCTCGCCTATACCACGAAGATTCCAGTTAAAGAATCCAAGAGATATTCACTAGAGCCTTGGTTGCTTGTAGAACAGAAGTGGTTGTCAGTCACCTTGTTCATAGGTGAGAATGATGATGAGTGTCACGGATCATCACATTCATCAAGTTGAAGAACAAGTGATATCTTAGAACAAGAACAAGCGGAATTGAATGGAAGAACAATAGTAATTGCATTAATACTCGAGGTACAGCAGAGCTCCACGCCTTAATCTATGGTGTGTAGAAACTCCACCGTTGAAAATACATAAGAACAAGGTCTAGGCATGGCCGTGAGGCCAGCCTCCCAATGATCTAAGATAGCATAAAAATGAAGATAGCTATCAAAGTCTCTCTATCATGATCTAAGAACTAGATGTCCAAAGATGATCAAAGGATCAAAAATAATCCAAAGATTTTTAATACAATAGTAAAAGGTCCTACTTATAGAAAACTAGTAGCCTAGGGTGTACAGAGATGAGTAAATGACATAAAAATCCACTTCCGGGCCCACTTGGTGTGTGCTTGGGCTGAGCAATGAAGCATTTTCGTGCAGAGACTTCTCTTGGAGTTAAACGCCAGCTTTTATGCCAGTTTGGGCGTTTAACTCCCATTTTGGTGCCAGTTCCGGCGTTTAACGCTGGAATTCCTGAGGGTGACTTTGAACGCCGGTTTGGGCCATCAAATCTTGGGCAAAGTATGGACTATCATATATTTCTGGAAAGCCCAGGATGTCTACTTTCCAACGCCGTTGAGAGCGCGCCACTTGGGCTTCTGTAGCTCCAAAAAATCCACTTCGAGTGCAGGGAGGTCAGAATCCAACAGCATCTGCAGTCCTTTTCAGTCTCTGAATCAGATTTTTGCTCAGGTCCCTCAATTTCAGCCAGAAAATACCTGAAATCACAGAAAAACACACAAACTCATAGTAAAGTCCACAAAAGTGAATTTTAACTAAAAACTAATAAAAATATACTAAAAACTAACTAGATCATACCAAAAACATACTAAAAACAATGCCAAAAAGTGTACAAATTATCCGCTCATCACAACACCAAACTTAAATTGTTGCTTGTCCTCAAGCAACTGTAAATCAAATAAGATAAAAAGAAGAGAATATGCAATGAATTCCAAAAACATCTATGAAGATCAGTATTAATTAGATGAGCGGGGCTTTTAACTTTTTGCCTCTGAATAGTTTTGGCATCTCACTCTATCCTTTGAAATTCAGAATGATTGGCTTCTTTAGGAACTTAGAATCTAGATAGTGTTATTGATTCTCCTAGTAGAGTATGATGATTCTTGAACATAGCTACTTATTGAGTCTTGGCTGTGGCCCAAAGCACTCTGTCTTCCAGTATTACCACCGGATACATACATGCCACAGACACATAATTGGGTGAACCTTTTCAGATTGTGACTCAGCTTTGCTAGAGTCCCCAACTAGAGGTGTCCAGGGTTCTTAAGCACACTCTTATTGCCTTGGATCACAACTTTATTTTTCTTTCTTTTCTCTAAAATTTTTTTCGTTTTCTTTTCTTTTTCTCTTTTTTATTTTTTTTTCATTGCTTTTTCTTGCTTCAAGAATCATTTTAATGATTTTTCAGATCCTCAGTAACATGTCTCCTCTTTCATCATTCTTTCAAGAGCCAACATTCATGAACCACAAATTCAAGATACATATGCACTGTTTAAGCATACATTCAGAAGACAAAAGTAATGCCACCACATCAAAATAATTAAACTGTTATAAAATTCAAAATTCATGCAATTCTTTTTCTTTTTTTTTTTTCAATTAAGCACGTTTTTATTCAAGAAAGGTGATGGATTCATAGGACATTCATAACTTTAAGGCATAGACACTAAGATACTAATGATCACAAGACACAAACATGGACAAACATAAGCATAAAATTCGAAAAACAGAAGAATAAAGAACAAGGAAATCAAGGAACGGGTCCACCTTAGTGATGGCGGCTCTTTCTTCCTCTTGAAGATCCTATGGAGTGCTTGAGCTCCTCAATGTCTTTTCCTTGTCTTTGTTGCTCCTCTCTCATGATTCTTTGATCTTCTCTAATTTCATGGAGGATGATGGAGTGTTCTTGATGCTCCATCCTTAGTTGTCCCATGTTGGAACTCAATTCTCCTAGGGAGGTGTTTAGTTGCTCCCAATAGTTTTGTGGAGGAAGGTGCATCCCTTGAGGAATCTCAGGGATCTCATGATGAGTGGGGTCTCTTGTGTGCTCCATCCTCTTCTTAGTGATGGGCTTGTCCTCATCAATGGGGGTATCTCCCTCTATGTCAACTCCAACTGAATAACAGAGGTGACAAATGAGATGAGGGAAGGCTAACCTTGCCAAGGTAGAGGACTTGTCCGCCACCTTATAGAGTTATTGGGCTATAACCTCATGAACTTCTATTTCTTCTCCAATCATGATGCTATGGATTATGATAGCCCGGTCTATGGTAACTTCGAACCGGTTGCTAGTGGGAATGATTGAGCGTTGTATAAACTCTAACCATCCTCTAGCCACGGGCTTGAGGTCATGCCTTCTCAATTGAACCGGCTTTCCTCTTGAATCTCTCTTCCATTGGGCGCCCTCTTCACATATGACTGTGAGGACTTGGTCCAACCTTTGATCAAAGTTGACCCTTCTAGTGTAAGGATGTTCATCTCCTTGCATCATGGGCAAGTTGAACGCCACCCTCACACTTTCCAAACTAAAATCCAAGTATTTCCCCCGAACCATAGTAAGATAATTCTTTGGATTTGGGTTCACACTTTGGTCATGGTTCTTGGTGATCCATGCATTGGCATAGAACTCTTGAACCATCAAGATTCCGACTTGTTGAATGGGGTTGGTAAGAACTTCCCAACCTCTTCTTCGGATCTCATGTCGGATCTCCGGATATTCACCCTTTTTGAGTGAAAAAGGGACCTCGGGGATCACCTTCTTCAAGGCCACAACTTCATAGAAGTGGTCTTGATGCACCTTTGAGATGAATCTTTCCATCTCCCATGACTCGGAGGTGGAAGCTTTTGCCTTCCCTTTCCTCTTTCTAGAGGTTTCTCCGGCCTTGGATGCCATAAATGGTTATGGAAAAACAAAAAGCAATGCTTTTACCACACCAAACTTAAAATGTTTGCTCGTCCTCGAGCAAAAGAAGAAAGAAGAGAGTAGAAGAAGAAGAAATGAGGGGAAAGGGAATGGCTTTAATTTTCGGCCAAGAAGGGGAGAAGTGGTGAGTATGTTGTGTGAAAATGAAGGAGTGAAGGAGGGTTTATATAGGAGAGGGGGAGGGTAGGGTTTGGCCATTTGAGGGTGGGTTTGGGTGGGAAAGTGGTTTGAATTTGAAAGATGAGGTAGGTGGGGTTTTATGAAGGATGGATGTGAGTGGTGAAGAGAAAGATGGGATTTGATAGGTGAAGGGTTTTTGGGGAAGAGGTGTTGAGGTGATTGGTGAATGGGTGAAGAAGAGAGAGAGAGAGTGGTAGGGTAGGTGGGGATCCTGTGGGGTCCACAGATCCTGAGGTGTCAAGGAAAAGTCATCCCTGCACCAAATAGCAAGAAAAAACACGTTTGTGCCAATTCTGGCGTTAAACGCCGGGCTGGTGCCCATTTCTGGCGTTTAACGCCAGCTTCTTGCCCATTTCTGGCGTTTAACGCCAGTCTGGTGCCCCTTTCTAGCGTTAAACGCCCAGAATGGTGCCAGACTGGGCGTTAAACGCCCAACAGCTAACCTCACTGGCGTTTAAACGCCAGTGGGTGCGTCCTCCAGGGTGTGCTGTTTTTCTTCCTATTTTTCATTCTGTTTTTGCTTTTTTCATTGATTTTGTGACTTCTTATGATCATCAACCTACAAAAAAGAGAAAATAACAAAATAAAATAGATAAAATATAACATTGGGTTGCCTCCCAACAAGCGCTTCTTTAATGTCAGTAGCTTGACAGAGGACTCTCATGGAGCCTCAGAAATACTCAGAGCCATGTTGGAACCTCCCAACACCAAACTTAGTTTGAATGTGGGGGTTCAACACCAAACTTAGAGTTTGGTTGTGGCCTCCCAACACCAAACTTAGAGTTTGACTGTGGGGGCTCTGTTTGGCTCTGTTTTGAGAGAAGCTCTTCATGCTTCCTCTCCATGATGACAGAGGGATATCCTTGGGCCTTAAACACCAAGGATTCTTCATTCACTTGAATGATCAACTCTCCTCTATCAACATCAATCACAGCCTTTGCAGTGGCTAGGAAGGGTCTGCCAAGGATGATGGATTCATCCATGCACTTCCCAGTCTCTAGGACTATGAAATCAGTAGGGATGTAATGGTCTTCAACTTTAACCAGAACATCCTCTACAAGTCCATGGGCTTGTTTTCTTGAGTTGTCTGCCATCTCTAGTGAGATTCTTGCAGCTTGTACCTCAGAGATCCCTAACTTCTCCATTACAGAGAGAGGCATGAGGTTTACACTTGACCTTAAGTCACACAAAGCCTTCTTGAAGGTCATGGTGCCTATGGTACAAGGTATTGAAAACTTCCCAGGATCCTGTCTCTTTTGAGGCAGTTTCTGCCTAGACAAGTCATCCAGTTCTTTGGTGAGCAAAGGAGGTTCATCCTCCCAAGTCTCATTTCCAAATAACTTGTCATTCAGCTTCATGATTGCTCCAAGGTATTTAGCAACTTGCTCTTCAGTGACATACTCATCCTCTTCAGAGGAAGAATACTCATCAGAGCTCATGAATGGCAGAAGTAAGTCCAGTGGAATCTCTATGGTCTCAGTTTGAGCCTCAGATTCCCATGGTTCCTCATTGGGGAACTCATTGGAGGTCAGTGGACGTCCAGTGAGGCCTTCCTCAGTGGCGTTCACTGCCTCTTCTTCCTCCCAAAATTCGGCCATGTTGATGGCCTTGCACTCTCCTTTTGGATTTTCTTCTGTATTGCTTGGGAGAGTACTAGGAGGGAGTTCAGTAATTTTCTTGCTCAGCTGACCCACTTGTCCTTCCAACTTTCTAATGGAGGACCTTGTTTCAGTCATGAAACTTTGAGTGGTTTTGATTAGATCAGAGACCATGGTTGCTAAGTCAGAGTTATTCTGCTTAGAACTCTCTGTCTGTTGCTGAGAAGATGATGGAAAAGGCTTGCTATTGCCAAACCTATTTCTTCCACCATTATTGTTGTTGAAACCTTGTTGGGGTCTCTGTTGATCCTTCCATGAGAAATTTGGATGATTTCTCCATGAAGGATTATAGGTGTTTCCATAGGATTCTCCCATGTAATTCACCTCTTCCATTGAAGGGTTCTCAGGATCATAAGCTTCTTCCTCAGATGAAGCTTCCTTAGTACTGCTTGGTGCATTTTGCATTCCAGACAGACTTTGAGAAATCATATTGACTTGTTGGGTCAATATTTTGTTCTGAGCCAATATGGCATTCAGAGTGTCAATCTCAAGAACTCCTTTCTTCTGACTAGTCCCATTGTTCACAGGATTTCGTTTAGAAGTGTACATGAATTGGTTATTTGCAACCATTTCAATCAGTTCTTGAGCTTCTGTAGGCGTCTTCTTCAAATGAAGAGAGCCTCCAGCAGAGCTATCCAAGGACATCTTGGACAGTTCAGAGAGACCATCATAGAAAATTCCTATGATGCTCCATTCAGAAAGCATATCAGAAGGACACTTTCTGATTAATTGTTTGTATCTTTCCCAAGCTTCATAGAGGGATTCTCCTTCCTTCTGTCTGAAGGTTTGGACTTCCACTCTAAGCTTACTCAATTTTTGAGGTGGAAAGAACTTTGCGAAGAAGGCATTGACTAGCTTTTCCCAAGAGTCCAGGCTTTCTTTAGGTTGAGAGTCCAACCATGTCCTAGCTCTGTCTCTTACAGCAAAAGGGAATAGCATAAGTCTGTAGACCTCAGGGTCAACCCCATTAGTCTTGACAGTGTCACAGATTTGCAAGAACTCAGCTAAAAACTGATGAGGATCTTCCAATGGAAGTCCATGGAACTTGCAATTCTGTTGCATTAGAGAAACTAATTGAGGCTTAAGCTCAAAGTTGTTTGCTCCAATGGCAGGGATAGAGATGCTTCTCCCATAGAAATCGGGAGTAGGTGCAGTAAAGTCACCCAGCACCTTCCTTGCATTGTTGGCATTGTTGTTTTCGGCTGCCATGTGTTCTTCTTCTTTGAAGAATTCGGTCAGGTCCTCTAGAGAGAGTTGTGCTTTGGCTTCTCTTAGCTTTCTCTTCAAGGTCCTTTCAGGTTCAGGATCAGCCTCAACAAGAATGCTTTTGTCTTTGCTCCTGCTCATAAGAAAGAGAAGAGAACAAGAAATGTGGAATCCTCTATGTCACAGTATAGAAATTCCTTGAAGTGTCAGAGGAAAAGAAGAGTAGAAGACAGGAGTAGAAAATTTGAACTTATCAAAGGAGATGGAGTTCGAATTTTGCATTAAGGAATAGTGTTAGTCCATAAATAGAAGGATGTGAGAAGAAGGGAAGTGATTTTCGAAAATTAAGTAAAAATTTTGAAAACATTTTTGAAAAACATTACTTAATTTTCGAAAATGAAGAGTGGAAAAGAGATCAAGTGATTTTTGAAAAAGATTTTGAAATTAGAAATCAAAAAGATTTGATTGAAAACTGTTTTGAAAAAGATGTGGTTAAGAAGATATGATTGATTAAAAAAAATGTGATTGAGAAGATATGATTTGAAAAACATTTTGAAAAGATTTGATTTTGAAAATTAAAAACTTGGCTAACAAGAAAAGATATGATTCAAACATTAAACCTTTCTCAACAGAAAAGGCAACATACTTGAAATGTTGAATCAAATCATCAATTGATAGCAAGTATTTTTAAAAATAGAAAGAAATTGATTTTGAAAAAGATTTGATTGAAAAGATATGAATTGAAAAAGATTTGATTTTGAAAAACTTTGAAAAACTGAAAAAAAATTGCATTGAAAAACAGAATCTTCCCCCTTGTGCCATCCTGGCGTTAAACGCCCAGAATGGTGCACATTCTGGCGTTTAACGCCCAAAACTATACCTTTTTGGGCGTTAAACGCCCAACCAGGTACCCTGGCTGGCGTTTAAACGCCAGTCTGTCCTTCTTCACTGGGCGTTTTGAACGCCCAGCTTTTTCTGTATAATTCCTCTACTGTATGTTCTGAATCTTCAATTCTCTGTATCATTGACTTGAGAAGACACAAATTAAAAATATTTTTGGATTTTTAATAATAAAGAAAAAAAAATTAAAATGCAACTAAAATCAAATAACAATGCATGCAAGACACCAAACTTAGCAGTTTGTGTACTACTGACACTAATGAGAATGCATATGAGACACTCAAAAAACACTCAAGTCAAGAGAATTCAAAGATTAGAGTAAGAAATCATCAAGAATTATTTGAAGATCCTTAAGACACATGAATGAATGCATGCAATTGACACCAAACTTAAAATGAAACACTAGACTCAAAAATATTTTTTGATTTTATGATTTTGTAATTTTTTTTTTGTGATTTTTGAAAATTAAGTGAAAAAGGTATCAAAATTCTTAATGAGAATTCCAGGAATCATGCAATGTTAGTCTAAAGCTTCAGTCTAAAGAAATTAGACATGGCTAGCCAGGCTTCAGCAGAACATTGCATTCAAGAGCTAAATTGATGAAGATCAATCAGCTTTGGTGATGATAAGAACATCACCTTGAAACACTAGAATTCATTCTTAAGAACTCTGAAGAAAAAGAAAATACCTAATCTAAGCAACAAGATGAACCGTCAGTTGTCCAAACTGAACAATCCCCGGCAACGGCGCCAAAAACTTGGTGCGCGAAATTGTGAACAATACTTTTCACAACTCTCATAATCCCCGGTCATGAACCCCAAAAACTTGGTGTTCAATACCATGGCATTACACAACTTCGCACAACTAACCAGCAAGTGCACTGGGTCGTCCAAGTAATAAACCTTACGCGAGTAAGGGTCGATCCCACGGAGATTGTTAGTATTGAAGCAAGCTATGGTCATCTTGTAAATCTTAGTCAGGCAAATTCAAATGGATATAGTGATGAACGAAACTAAACATAAAGGTAAAGATAGAGGTACTTATGTAATTCATTGATAGGAACTTCAGATAAGCGCATGAAGATGCCTTCCCTTCCGTCTCTCTGCTTTCCTATTGTCTTCATCCAATCCTTCTTACTCCTTTCCATGGCAAGCTTGTGTAGGGTTTCACCGTTGTCAATGGCTACCTCCCATCCTCTCAGTGAAAACGATTGCATATGCTCTGTCACAGCACGCGGAATTCAGCTGTCGGTTCTCGGTCAGGCCGGAATAGAATCCATCGATTCTTTTGCGTCTGTCACTAACGCCCCGCCTGCTAGGAGTTTGAAGCACGTCACAGTCATTCAATCATTGAATCCTACTCAGAATACCACAGACAAGGTTAGACCTTCTGGATTCTCTTGAATGCCGCCATCAGTTCTCGCCTATACCACGAAGATTCCGGTTAAAGAATCCAAGAGATATTCACTAGAGCCTTGGTTGCTTGTAGAACAGAAGTGGTTGTCAGTCACCTTGTTCATAGGTGAGAATGATGATGAGTGTCACGGATCATCACATTCATCAAGTTGAAGAACAAGTGATATCTTAGAACAAGAACAAGCAGAATTGAATGGAAGAACAATAGTAATTGCATTAATACTCGAGGTACAGCAGAGCTCCACACCTTAATCTATGGTGTGTAGAAACTCCACCGTTGAAAATACATAAGAACAAGGTCTAGGCATGGCCATGAGGCCAGCCTCCCAATGATCTAAGATAGCATAAAAATGAAGATAGCTATCAAAGTCTCTCTATCATGATCTAAGAACTAGATGTCCAAAGATGATCAAAGGATCAAAAATAATCCAAAGATTTTTAATACAATAGTAAAAGGTCCTACTTATAGAAAACTAGTAGCCTAGGGTGTACAGAGATGAGTAAATGACATAAAAATCCACTTCCGGGCCCACTTGGTGTGTGCTTGGGCTGAGCAATGAAGCATTTTCGTGCAGAGACTTCTCTTGGAGTTAAACGCCAGCTTTTATGCCAGTTTGGGCGTTTAACTCCCATTTTGGTGCCAGTTCCGGCGTTTAACGCTGGAATTCCTGAGGGTGACTTTGAACGCCGGTTTGCGCCATCAAATCTTGGGCAAAGTATGGACTATCATATATTTCTGGAAAGCCCAGGATGTCTACTTTCCAACGCCGTTGAGAGCGCGCCAATTGGGCTTCTGTGGCTCCAGAAAATCCACTTCGAGTGCAGGGAGGTCAGAATCCAACAGCATCTGCAGTCTTTTTCAGTCTCTGGATCAGATTTTTGCTCAGGTCCCTCAATTTCAGCCAGAAAATACCTGAAATCACAGAAAAACACACAAACTCATAGTAAAGTCCAGAAAAGTGAATTTTAACTAAAAACTAATAAAAATATACTAAAAACTAACTAGATCATACCAAAAACATACTAAAAATAATGCCAAAAAGTGTACAAATTATCCGCTCATCACAACACCAAACTTAAATTGTTGCTTGTCCTCAAGCAACTGTAAATCAAATAAGATAAAAAGAAGAGAATATGCAATGAATTCCAAAAACATCTATGAAGATCAGTATTAATTAGATGAGCGGGGCTTTTAACTTTTTGCCTCTGAATAGTTTTGGCATCTCACTCTATCCTTTGAAATTCAGAATGATTGGCTTCTTTAGGAACTTAGAATCCAGATAGTGTTATTGATTCTCCTAGTAGAGTATGATGATTCTTGAACATAGCTACTTATTGAGTCTTGGCTGTGGCCCAAAGCACTCTGTCTTCCAGTATTACCACCGGATACATACATGCCACAGACACATAATTGGGTGAACCTTTTCAGATTGTGACTCAGCTTTGCTAGAGTCCCCAACTAGAGGTGTCCAGGGTTCTTAAGCACACTCTTATTGCCTTGGATCACAACTTTATTTTTCAGTATGCGCTTTATCTCTTTATTAGACACCTCTGCTTGCCCATTGACAAACCCCAATTTGACGGTTTATTTTGTATTGAGTTTAGAGTGTTTTGATAACCTTTTGTTACATTTAGCCTATGAATTAGCATGGTTCTGTTATCTCTCCCATATTTGTGCTTAAGTGTAAAAACATGCTTTTTAAGCCTTATTTTGATGAATTCTAGTTCTTCTTTGATTCCATAAGATGCCTTGATGTGTTTGCTAGTAATCTCAGGTTGAAATAGGCTAGGCATGGATCAAAGGCAGCAAGGAAGAAAGCATGCAAGTGGAGAGAAGCACAAAAAGCCAAAGAATTGATCTAGGCCATGCACGCGCACGCGCACAAGACGCTCGCACGCACATTACGAAGCAGGCCAGGGATGCGCACGCGTACCGTGCGCGCACGCGTCGATGACGGCACATGACCTCATTAATGCAACACGTGCCTGGCGATTTGAGAGGGTTCTGAACCCATTTTTGGCGCCAATTGCTAGGAGAAAGGAATAAAAGGATCAAGGATTGAGGGGAAGGCATCAAAATATAGCATATAGCATAATTAGAGTTAGTTTTAGAGAGAGAAGCTCTCACTTCTCTCTAGAATTAGGATTAGGATTAGGTTAATCTCTCTTCTTAGATCTAGGTTTAATTCATGCTTTGATTCACTTTTCATTTACCAATTCTTAATCTTCTCCTCTCTCTCTTTCTAGTTATGTGCTTTAATAATTGTAATTCTTCATTTTGTTTTGGATAGATTGTTGCCCTTTGTTTTCTTTCAATAATGCAATTTGAGGTAATTCATGAAATTGTGATTTCCTTGATTGTTGTTGATTAATTCTTTGCAATAATTGTTGTTAGATTCTATTCTTGTTATCAATTTACTATGCTTTTCTTTTATGCCTTCCAAGTGTTTGATGAAATGCTTGGTTGGGTTTTAGTGTAGGTTTTGTTCCTCTTGGCCTAGGTAGAGTAGTTAGTGACTCTTGAGTTATCTAACTCTTTTGTTGATTGATAATTAGAAGTTGCTAATTGATTTGAATGCTTCTAAAGCTAGTCTTTCCTTTAGGAGTTGATTAGGACTTGAGGAATCAAATTGATTCATCCACTTGACTTTCCTTCATGGTTAGAGGTTAACTAAGTGGTAGTAACGAACAATTCTCATCACAATTGAGAAGGATAACTAGGATAGGACTTCTAGTTTTCATACCTTGCCAAGAGTCTTTTATAGTTGTTAGTTTACTTTCATTACCATTTACTTTCACGCCTCTTATCAAAACCCTAAAACAACTCAAACCAATAACAAGACACTTTATTGTAATTCCTAGGGAGAACGACCCGAGGTCCAATACTTCGGTTTATAGATTTTAGGGGTTTGTACTTGTGACAAACAAATTTTTGTATGAAAGGATTATTGTTGGTTTAGAGACTATACTTTACAACGAGATTTCATTAGTGAAATTCTAAACCGTCAAAAATCCAATCATCACCCATTAGTCTGGGTGATAGGCTGTTGATACTTTATGAATTATCCCATGCCTCTTTAGTAAACCTGTTAGTCTCCTATTACAAAAGTGAGTGACTTGATCCCTCACGATTGCTCGTGGTGATCTAAAATGACAAATAATATAGTTTCTAACAAAGGAAACAACAGTGTTAGCATCATCAGTACAGGTAGGAATTGCTTCCACCCATTTAGAAACATAATCTACAGCTAACAGTATATAAAAGTGGCCATTAGAATTTGAAAATGGACCCATGAAGTCAATGCTCCAAACATAAAAAAATTTCACAGAAAAACATAATTTGTTAAGGCATTTCATCCCTCTGGGATATATTACCAAATCTTTGGCATGGAGGACAAGATTTACAAAGGTCAACAGCATCTTTAAAAAGAGTAGGCCACCGGAATCAACAGTCTAAAACTTTTCTAGTAGTTCATTGAGGGCTAAAATGTCCTCCACTCTCAGATGAGTGGCAGGCATCTAAAATGGACTGGAATTCTGATTGAGGTACACACCGTTGAATTACCTGGTCAGCACCACACCTCCATAGATATGGATCATCCCATACATAGTATTTGGACTCGCTCTTTAGCTTGTCTCTCTGATGCTTAGTGAAATCAGGAGGAAAAGTGTGGCTAACTAGATAATTAGCTAAGGGTGCATACCAAGGAACTTCATCAGATACTACCTATAAGCTATCAAATGGGAAATTATCATTGATAGGAATGGAGTCATCTTTAATATGCTCAAGGCGACTGACGATTGGATTTTTGACGGTTTAGAATTTTTCAAATAAAATCTCGTCGAAGTATAGTCTCTAAACCAACAATAATCCTCTCATACAAAAGATTGTTTGTCACAAGTAACAAACCCCTAATTTCTATAAACCGAAGTATTTAAACCTCGGGTCGTTCTCCCTAGGATTTACAATAAAGGGTTTTGTTATTGGTTGTGAGTTATATTTGGGGTTTTAGAGGAGAAACATGAATAGTAAATGGTAAGAAAACTTTATTAACAAAATGGTCTTGGCAAGATTTGGTTGTCAAGGGTCTTCATCATTATCACTAGCCACAAGTATGGTAGTTGCAAGGATTAATCCCACTTAGTCATCCTTAAATCAATTAACAAAGGAAAGTCAAGTGAGTTATATCAATCCTAGTCCATAAGTCCTAGCTTTCCACTAATTGGATTAATGAAGGCTAGAGTTAATGGCTATCAACTAGCAATCAATTGGACACTAGTGACTCAAGAAATCCTAAGTTACCTTCTCAAGCCAAGAACATAAAGTCCTACTCTAACATCCTCTCAAGCCTTTCATCAAACACTTGGAGGGTAATGAAAGAAAGCATTTTTATTTGTAAGAATAAAAGGAATCAACAACTAACAATTACAAAGGATTAACAAAACAACAACCAACAACATCACAATCACATGAATTATCTCAAATTGCATTATTAAAAGAAAACAAAAGAACAAGAATATCTCAACTACAAAACCTAGAAACAAAATAAGAGAAATTACAACAAGAGGATAGGGATAGAGAGAAGAACCAAAGTGTAGCAATCACCACTTGAAGGTAGAAGTAGAAGGAGACTTGAATTAAACCTAGAATTATGAGATCCTAATCTAACCCTAATTCCTAATCCTAGAGAGAAGTGAGAGCTTCTCTCTCTAAAACTAACTCTAACTCCTAAAACTAAGCTAATGATCAAAAGTATGAAAAGTATGTTGATTCCCCTTCAATACTTGACTTAAATAGCATCAGAAATGAGTTGGATTGGGCCCACAAGGCTCCTAAAACCGCTGGGGACGATTTCATTAAAGTGGGCAAGGACAGAATCGGCGCGCGCGCGCAAAGTGCGCGTGCGCGCCCTTGAACGCGAAGCAACATGTGGCAAAATTTATATCATTTTGAAGCCCCGGATGTTAGCTTTCCAACCCAACTGAAACCGCATCATTTGGACCTCTGTAGCTCAAGTTATGGTCAATTAAGTGCGAAGAGGTCGGCTTGACAGCTTTCCGGTTCTTTTCATTTCTTCATGAGTTCTCCAACTTTACATGCTTTTTCTTCATTCCCTTGATCCAATCTTTGCCTCCTAAATCTGAAATCACTTAACAAACATATCAAGGCATCTAATGGAATCAAGGTAAATTACATTTAGCTATTTTAAGATCTAAAAAGCATGTTTTCACTCTTAAGCACAATTAAAGGAGAATATACAAAACCATGCTATTTTATTGAATAAATGTGGGTGAAAGGTGATAAAATCCCCAAAAATCAATACAAGATAGACCCTACAAATGGGGTTTGTCAACCTCCCCACACTTAAACCAAGCATGTCCTCATGCTTAAGCCAAGAGAAAGCAAAGGGCATCAACATTTATTCAATGTAAATAAACTATATGCAACCTAAACTATATGCAACTAAATGCAAAATGGTTTTACTTACTTGGTTAAAAATAAATCAATCCTCCAAGACATATACGCACAAGTAGGGCCAAGATCATATAACGATTCATGAGTCCTACCAATTTGAAGTATAAACATGAAATTCACATAGACTTGCAAGAAGAACGCTCGTGAAAGCCGGGAATCAAGGAGTTGAGCATCGAACCCTCACCGGGAGTGTTTGCACTCTAGTCGCTCGGTGTTTGGGGTTGATTCTCTCAATTCTCTCCTAATCATGCTTTCCAAGATTTGTTTTTCATCTAACAATCAACAATTATTCAATGCATGCATACATGTATCATGAGGTCTTTTCTTTAGGTTGTAATGGGGTTAGGGTCAAGGTAGGATCACATATGGCTAGTGGACTTAGGATTTGAATCTTTGATTAACGTAAACTTTCCCACCTAACCTATATAATGACCTATACAATTAAGTACTAATCTAACTACCCATTCTTCACTTTTTCACATACTCATGCATTTTCTTTTTCATTTCACAACACTTATGCATTGATTTTATTGGACTATACTTTGATTTGGGGCATTTTGTCCCCTTTTTATTTCTTTCTTTTTCTTCTTTTTCTTTCTTTTCCTATTTTTTTCTTTTCCATATTATTTTTCTTTTCTTTTTCTTTCGTTTTTCTCATTTTTTTTCTTTCTATATACAAGAGCATCAATGCATAAGGTCTATACATTTGATCAATATATGAGCATGTACCCAATTCCCAATATTTTCAATAAAAATACAAAACTACCTTTTTATTCACCCAATGTCCCAAGGTTACCACACTTGAATGATACTCACACACACTAGCCTAAGCTAATCAAAGATCCAAATAAGGACATTTATTGTTTTTCGCTTTAAGGCTTGTAATGTGCTAAATTAAAGAACCAAGTGGGTTAATCGTAGGCTCAAATTGGCTAACAATGGAAGATAAAAGGTAAGGCTATTTGGGTAAGTGAGCTAATGAAATAATGGCCTCAATCATATAAATGCATGAATACAAAGAATAATGGACATATAGACTCAAACAAATCAAAGATTACAATCATAGAAAGAGAATAATGCACACAAGAAGGAAAATAAGTGGTTATAAGATGTAACCACATCATTAGGCTCAAATCTCACTTGCTTGTGTTCTTAGCTCAAAAACCATGTTCCAAAATAAATTCTTTCAAGCAAGTTCCACAAATTTTCTTTTTCAAATTGGTAGGGTGCCCTAGTAGGGTGCCCTAAAACAGTTTCTTGGAAAGGAAATCATCACCCTAACCAAGTAGTCCTAATAAGAAAGAAGTGGTAAAAATATGTATAAATTCTAACTAACATGCAACCTATCATGCAATGCAATAACTAATCTAACATTGGTGTTGAAAAGAAAATTTTTTTTACCCATGGAGATCGGTCGACGACCTCCCCACACTTGAAGATTGCACCGTCCTCGGTGCACGCAAAGGATAGCAAGGTGGACGGGTTGCTACAATTGATGAGCTCCTTCAAAAGGTTGTGCGGATGACTTGTTTGTTGCCCCATTTAAAAACTTTTCCTTTCCCCCTTCTTGGTGGCCAACCTAAAAGGAAAGAAAAAGAAAGAAAGTTAAGCCTATAACAAAGATATCAAAGCAAATAGAACATAGGCAGGGGCTAACGCCAAATAAAGGTATGGTTCTCTACTACATGCTAGCTAAGCATGTGAGTGAGAAAACAATGTAAGCTAAGGCATGTCATTAAGCTCGATGCAAGAGTAAAGTTAAAGCATGAAGAGGATATTGAGCATCAAGATCAAATAAGAATTGACACAAACAAGATTAGTGATACGCATGAAAGCATTTAATTCCATCCTAACTCAATGATGAAGCGATACAAGAAAAAAATAAAGGGTAATGAATTAGGAAGGACTAAAGCACAAATCTTGTGTGTTGACAGATATTACAATTAATGTAACAAGTCATGAAGCACCAAAACAAATGCAAGAAATTCTCAACAATTGAGTGAGGGAGTTCAACACCATTATTAAAATGAGAAATTTAGAAAATAAAATGAGAACAAATTATAGAAACAAAATTAAAATGCAAAGAATAAAAGTATGCAAATGTAATAAACCAAAGAAAATAGAAGAGAAAAAAAAGTTTTTTTTTTTATATTTTGAATTTTTTTTTATTTTTTTTAGTATTTTATTTATTTATTTATTATTATATTTTTTTTATTATTAGAAAAAATTTTTCTTTTTTTTTATATTAAAAGAGAAAAGAGAAAAAAAAAATCTTTCAAGAGAGGAAGAAGAAAAAAAAATGAGAAAGAAAGAAGAAGAGAAGAGGAAAGAAGGAGAAAGGAGGAGAGAGAAAAGCAGAGTGCAAATCCGCGCGCGCGCGCACAGCGCGCTTACGCGTGGATGCAGCAGGGAGAATCCGCGCGCGCGCGCACATCGCGCTTACGCGTGGATGAGGTAGGGACGATCCGCGCGCGCGCGCACAGCGCGCTTACGCGTGGATGAGGTTGGGCTCCCAGCACAATGCGGGCACAACGCGGGCACAACTCTCTGGTTTTTGTACCAGAAGTTGCAGAAGTGCAATGTGCGCGCGCGCGCACAGCGTGCTTACGCGCACATGGCCTTTTTTTTTTTTTTTTGCCCAGAAAGCAGAAGAAAAAAAAAATGCCCAAGAGCTCCCTATAATGTCCAAAACTCTTCTTTATTCAATCACATATCAAACAATTCACATAAATGCAATTTGATTTTAGGATTTATTCATCTACTACTAATGAATACAACATACTAACAACCAATCTTTACAAACAAATCAATATGAAATGAAAATCTTCCTACAATGGCAACTCAAATCACTTATTAAACAAAACTAAAAGAGAATGGAAAGAGTTTACCATGGTGGGGTGTCTCCCACCTAGCACTTTTAGTTTAAGTCCTTAAGTTGGACATTTGAGAAGCTTATTGTCATGGTGGTTTATGTTTGTACTCATCCTTGAATCTCCAAGGATCCATGCTTCTCAATTGGTTGACAGAATTTCCAACCATCTTCACCAAACTTGGGTGAGGTTCTCCCCAAGATATGAGCTCCCAAAATTGGTCTTCATGTTGTGATCCGGGATCCCATATCTTATTTTCACACCCATCTTCTAGTTGATCATCACGATTCAACTTGGGTGGTAGGCATATAGAATTCTCCTTTATGCACCAAATTCTCCTTCTAGACCCATACAATTTGGCATTCCTCCAACCATAGTATTTATGCCTTGAGGGTTTAACCTTAATGAGCCTAACATTCTTTTTCCAACCATTACACCACTCCCTCTTACTCTTAACTCTACAAAGAGCTCTAAGTTGACCATCATTTTCAATCAAACCATATTCAAGTGAGAAAGTGAAGCTTGGGGATAGAAATTTTACCCACTTGAATGTTATATTAGGTGATGGTGGCTTGGGAAGGGGGGCCTCCCCACACTTAGACAATGCAAGGTCTACTTCCTTGTGCTCCTCTTTGATTGTTTCCACCTCTTCACAAGCTTCTTCAATTTCAATATACACCATGCCAACTTTTTCCTCTTGGTAGCTCTCTTTTGATTCACTCTCTTCTTCATAGTTCACCAAGGGTATGGGAGGTTGTGCACACTTTTCTATAATTTCAACTCCATGTCCAATGGGAGAGGATTCCATTGTAGAGAGAAATTCATTCATGATTGAATCCATCTCTTGATAAGCCTCTTCCAAGTCTCCAACGATGATATGCCTTGGAGGTTGCGCACCCTCCTCAACATCAATATCAAGCTTCTTGGAAGAGTTCTCCATGATGCTACATTCCCATGGACTTTCAACATCTCCTAAATCTTCAACCACCTCTTCCTTTTCTTCAATAACCATAGGCTCCTCCAATTGCTCTAATACAAAATAGCCTCCCTCATTTTCCACCGGGTTTTCCAATCTCTCCTTCATGCTATGATCTTCAATGGATTCTTCACATGTGGCCACGGAAGCACCTTGAGTGTTCAAAAATTTGTAGGCTAAGGTAGACACTACCTTGGTCAAGTTAGTCACAAACTCTAGGGTGTTCCTTTGCATATCCGCTTGTCCTTGAAGTAGCAATGTGAGAGAGTCATCTATTGAGGCTTGGGGTGGATAAGAGGGTTCATTATTTTGGAGAGAGGGTTTATAGTAGAAAGGTGGTTCTTCTTGGTAAGGGTATGGAGATGGTGTGCATTGAGGTGGTTCTTGAGAGTAATTGTGTTGGAATGGTGGTGGTTCCATGTATGGTTCATATGGCTCATAAGGTGGTGAGTATGGTGGATAAGGATTGGGGTCATATGGAGGGTTTTGGTGATATGGGGCTTGTGAGTATGGTTGAGCATCATGTTGAGGATAAGATTCATAGGTATATGGTGGTGGTTGATTGTCATAAAAGGAGTCACCATAACCATTGAATTGACATGCATTAGGATGAGAATTATACCTATAAGTGTCCGGAGGTTGATGCCAATGGGAGTGATCAATTCCTTGAGGCTCCTCCCATCTTGGAGTGTTCCATCCTTGGTACATGTTAGCATTGAAGTTCACATTCCCTACAACACAATTAGAGCCAAACTCATAGCCAAAGTGAGAACTCATTATGGAAAAACAAAATAAAACTAACAAAAATTAAGAAACATACAAAAGATAAACCTATTCACAATATTCACATATGTACAATAACCAATAACACAACACCATTGCAAATCCCCGGCAACGGCGCCATTTTGACGATTGGATTTTTGACGGTTTAGAATTTTTCAAATAAAATCTCGTCGAAGTATAGTCTCTAAACCAACAATAATCCTCTCATACAAAAGATTGTTTGTCACAAGTAACAAACCCCTAATTTCTATAAACCGAAGTATTTAAACCTCGGGTCGTTCTCCCTAGGATTTACAATAAAGGGTTTTGTTATTGGTTGTGAGTTATATTTGGGGTTTTAGAGGAGAAACATGAATAGTAAATGGTAAGAAAACTTTATTAACAAAATGGTCTTGGCAAGATTTGGTTGTCAAGGGTCTTCATCATTATCACTAGCCACAAGTATGGTAGTTGCAAGGATTAATCCCACTTAGTCATCCTTAAATCAATTAACAAAGGAAAGTCAAGTGAGTTATATCAATCCTAGTCCATAAGTCCTAGCTTTCCACTAATTGGATTAATGAAGGCTAGAGTTAATGGCTATCAACTAGCAATCAATTGGACACTAGTGACTCAAGAAATCCTAAGTTACCTTCTCAAGCCAAGAACATAAAGTCCTACTCTAACATCCTCTCAAGCCTTTCATCAAACACTTGGAGGGTAATGAAAGAAAGCATTTTTATTTGTAAGAATAAAAGGAATCAACAACTAACAATTACAAAGGATTAACAAAACAACAACCAACAACATCACAATCACATGAATTATCTCAAATTGCATTATTAAAAGAAAACAAAAGAACAAGAATATCTCAACTACAAAACCTAGAAACAAAATAAGAGAAATTACAACAAGAGGATAGGGATAGAGAGAAGAACCAAAGTGTAGCAATCACCACTTGAAGGTAGAAGTAGAAGGAGACTTGAATTAAACCTAGAATTATGAGATCCTAATCTAACCCTAATTCCTAATCCTAGAGAGAAGTGAGAGCTTCTCTCTCTAAAACTAACTCTAACTCCTAAAACTAAGCTAATGATCAAAAGTATGAAAAGTATGTTGATTCCCCTTCAATACTTGACTTAAATAGCATCAGAAATGAGTTGGATTGGGCCCACAAGGCTCCTAAAACCGCTGGGGACGATTTCATTAAAGTGGGCAAGGACAGAATCGGCGCGCGCGCGCAAAGTGCGCATGCGCGCCCTTGAACGCGAAGCAACATGTGGCAAAATTTATATCATTTTGAAGCCCCGGATGTTAGCTTTCCAACCCAACTGAAACCGCATCATTTGGACCTCTGTAGCTCAAGTTATGGTCAATTAAGTGCGAAGAGGTCGGCTTGACAGCTTTCCGGTTCTTTTCATTTCTTCATGAGTTCTCCAACTTTACATGCTTTTTCTTCATTCCCTTGATCCAATCTTTGCCTCCTAAATCTGAAATCACTTAACAAACATATCAAGGCATCTAATGGAATCAAGGTAAATTACATTTAGCTATTTTAAGATCTAAAAAGCATGTTTTCACTCTTAAGCACAATTAAAGGAGAATATACAAAACCATGCTATTTTATTGAATAAATGTGGGTGAAAGGTGATAAAATCCCCAAAAATCAATACAAGATAGACCCTACAAATGGGGTTTGTCAGCGACTCAAGTGGTCAGCCACTAAATTTTGGTTACTGTTCATACCCTGGGTCGAGATGACCGACCTGGGATGTTTAGCGACAAGGTGACCGACCTCTTCAGGTCAGACTATCCGACCTCTTCTCAAAGAGCTCGGCCAAATCAACAGGAAAGCCCAAATAAAGGGCCCAAATAGAGGAACACGACCCAAATCCAGAGGCAATCCCAGCCTACAGAGATAAAGGCGGTTCCATTGAAGATAAGCTGACCTCACCCAAAGATAAGATAAGATAACTAACTTATCTTATCTAGAAAGGTCACTTCTCACCATTATAAATACACTGGAGCACCCAGGTATAACTCATACTCTGATTCTACTCAATACCTGCTTAATACCCTTGCTAACTTAAGCATCGGAGTCCCTTGCAGGTACCTGCCACCCTCTAGGGACACAGGATCAGCACCACCACCAAGTCCAACAAATCGGACACATCAGTTCCGACTGCCGTACGTCTATCGGACACGTCGGCTCCGACCAAACATAGAAGATCTCGTCCGAGATCGACCTACAGTTTTAGGTAACCCTCAGAACATTGGCGCCGTTGCCGGGGACCTGGAAGTCATCCCATTAACATGGCGGATGACCATGACAACGACCACGATTCAGGTTTGGGAGACAGAACGCCGCATAAAAATGCGGACACAATACTCAAAGCTACTTCAGAAACCCACGGAGACAAAAATTCATCAAATCCAGGAGTAATAGAAACACTTCAACATCGATTGGAGCAACTTGAGAAAGAAGCCCAACATCGACGTGAAAAAGAAGAAGATCTACGCCGAGAAAAAAAGGCGGCGCCGAGAATTAGAAGATAAGCTTATAAAACTCGAAGCTGATCTCAAAACCAAAGCTACTCGACCATCCACGGAGGATAGTTCTCAGAAAGATCAAGATCCATTTACCAGAGAAATTATGAAAACCAAAATTTCGAAAGATTTCAAGCTTCTGGATATGACTCTATATGACGGTACCTCCAACCCCAACCATTATCTCAGCAACTTCAGAAGTAGAATGTACCTCACCGATGCCTCAGATGCAGTTCGTTGCAAAGCCTTTCCAACAAATCTCACCAAGACAACCATTAAATGGTTCGACAACCTACCTCCAAAATCCATATCGAGTTTCGATGACCTGGCCAAAAAGTTCCTGGCTCGATTCTCCATACAAAAGGACAAAGCCAAACACGCAACCAGCTTACTCGGGATCAAGCAAGGAGACCGAGAAAGTCTTTGCAACTACATGGAGAGATTCAACAAAACATGCATGGACATACAAAATCTACCAACAGAAGCTGCCATCATGGGCCTCATAAATGGCCTGCGAGAAGGACCATTCAGCCAATCTATATCAAAAAGATACCCGGCATTCCTAGATGAAGTACAAGAACGAGTGCAGAAGTACATTAACATGGAGGAAAATTCTCGACTTGGCGAAGCCTCAAGGTCCGGTTCTGCCTACCGAGATAAAAAAATCCAAGAAAAAGGAAGATCGCTCCGGAGAGAAAATCAAGAAATATCACAACTACACCCCTCTTAGGGTATCCTTGGTAGACGTTTACAAAGAAGTCTGCCATACGGAAAAAATCCCTCCAGCTCGGCCACTTAAAGGCAAAAAAGGAGGGGGAAATCGGAATGAGTACTGTGAATATCACCGACTTCGAGGGCATTCCACCAACGAATGTTTCGACTTGAAAAATGTCATAAAAAAATTAGTACGAGAAGGAAAGTTAGATTCGCTTCTTGGCCAACCGGGACGAAGAACCAAGGAAAAGAAGGAGGGATGAGGACGTCGGACGATCTGAACGATCGCCTCGCACACCAGAAAGACATGTCCACGTGATACACGGCGGATTTGCTGGGGGAGGAATCTCCAAATCATCCCGCAAGCGACACCTCAAAGAGGTATACCATATCGAAGGACAGAAGGAGACGCCAGACATCCCGGCAATCACGTTTACCAAAGAAGATGCATCCGGAATCATCTCAGGACACGACGACCCCATGGTCATCACGATCATATTGGCAAACGCCAACCTCCACCGCACACTAATCGACCAGGGAAGCTCTGCCGACATCTTATTCAAAACTGCCTTCGACAAACTCGGCTTAGAAGAGAAAGAGCTAAGAGCATACCCAAACAGTTTGTTCGGACTGGGAGATGTCCCAGTTCAACCACTGGGATACGTGTCGCTGCATACAACCTTCGGGAAGGGGAACCAATCAAAAACACTCAAGATAAACTACATTGTGGTCGACGTAAGCTCAGCCTACAATTCCCTGATAGGTCAGACAACGTTAAATCAGCTCGGCACAATAGTTTCGACTCCACATCTATGTATGAAATTTCCAACTACAGAAGGGATAGCTACAATAAGAGCAGATCAAAAGATGGCGCATCGCTGTTACAACGAAAGTCTAAACCTCCGAGGCGAAGCAAGAGAGTTCCACACAATCGAGCTCGGTGGAGCTCAGAGACGAGAAGAGCTCCGACCACAACCCGAGGGAGAAGTAGAAAGAGTCCAGATTGGAGACACCTCGAATAAAATAACTAATATTGGCACGATCCTGAAAGGAGATGCAAAAGAATCATTGATACAGTTTCTGCGAGATAATGTTGATCTCTTCGCATGGAAAGCTGCCGACATGCCGGGCATAGATCCCAAACTAATGAGCCACAAGTTGGCAGTCTACCCGGGATCCCGATCGATACAACAAAGACGAAGAAAACTTGGGCTAGAACGATCTCAGGCTGTAAAAGAACAAGTACAAGCACTACTAGAGGCAGTGTTCATAAGGGAAGTCAAATACCCACTATGGCTAGCAAACGTCGTTTTGGTGAAAAAATCAAATGGGAAGTGGCGAATGTGCACCGACTACACCGACCTCAACAAAGCCTGCCCAAAAGATCCTTACCCACTCCCAAGCATCGACGCTCTAGTAGATGCTTCATCAGGATACAAGTATCTCTCATTCATGGATGCATACTCAGGGTACAACCAGATACCAATGTATCCGCCAGACTAAGAAAAAACCTCGTTTCTTACACCTAAGGCAAATTATTGCTACATCGTGATGCCTTTCGGCCTGAAAAATGCAGGAGCCACTTATCAAAGGCTAATGAATAAAGTCTTCTCAGATCACATCAGAAAAATCATGGAGGTCTACGTGGATGACATGTTGATAAAGACGCAAAGCGAAGAGACATTGCTAACCGATTTGATTCAAGTATTCGATACCATAAGGAAGCACGGCATGCGACTCAACCCGGCTAAATGCACCTTCACAGTAGAAGCAGGTAAATTTTTAGGATTTATGCTCACACAAAGGGGAATCGAGGAAAATCCAGATAAATGTCAGGCCATACTCAACATGAAGAGCTCAACATGCGTCAAAGAGGTACAACAGCTCAATGGAAGGTTGGCAGCCTTGTCCAGATTCCTAGCAGGATCAGCGATAAGATCTCTCCCTTTCTACGCTACCTTAAAGAAGGGAAAGAACTTCGAATGGACAGCGGAATGTGAACAAGCCTTCAAAGACTTCAAAGAATTCTTGGGGCAACCACCTATCCTATCTCGACCACAAGAGGGAGAATCGCTCATACTATACCTCGCAGTAGGAAGTCGGGCAATAGCCTCAGCGCTGATTCGAGAAGACGAAAGAGGACAACAACCTGTCTACTTCATTAGTAAAGCACTACAGGGGTCAGAGCTGAACTACCAGAAAATAGAAAAATTTGCATACGCTTTGATACTCACATCCCGGCGACTTCGCCCAAACTTCCAGGCACATACCATCAAAGTTCAGACCAACCAGCCCATAAAAGGGATATTACAGAAAATAGATATGGCAGGAAGAATCCTACAATGGGCAATCGAGTTGTCCGAGTTTGACCTCCAATATGAGGCACAGACAGCCATCAAATCACAACACCAGGCCGATTTCATCACAGAATTCACAGACATCCCGGAAATCCCCATAGAGTGGAACATATACGTCGACGGATCCTCAAATAAAACAGGAAGCGGTGCGGGTGTGATAATTGAAAGCAACCAAGGAACTCAACTTGAGCTCTCCCTTAAATTCGGATTCCCGGCCTCGAACAATCAAGCAGAATACGAAGCGCTACTAGCCGGTTTGAAGCTGGCTAGGGAGGTTGGAGCTCGAAAACTCAACATCTACAGCGACTCAGAAGTCGTTACCTCACAAATAACAGGAAGCTACCAAGCTAAAGACCCGATCATGAAAAAATATTTGGATAGAACCAAAGAACAGCTCGGACAACTCGGAGAATACAAGATCTACCACATTCCCCGTGAGCAAAATGCCCGAGCTGATGCACTTTCAAAATTAGCCAGCACCAAACCAGGGGGCAACAACAGAAGTCTCATCCAAGAGATACTACAGAACCCATCAATATCGGAAGAAGAAGTCCTAGCCATAATAGGTCAGGATCAAGGATGGATGACCCCCATAATAAATTACCTCAAAACAGAAGCACTCCCTACAGATGAAAAGGAGGCAAAAAGGCTAAAAAGGGAGGCACAGTACTACACTATCATAAACAACACACTATACAAAAGAGGGATATCAACACCTTTGCTAAAATGCGTACCGACTTCTAACACAAAGGAAGTCTTGGAGGAAGTGCACAGCGACATTTGTGGTAATCATCTCGGAGCACAAGCCCTCACCAAAAAGATACTCCGGGCGGGATTCTATTGGCCAACTCTACAAAAGGAGGCTACAGAATTTGTGAGGACATGCCCACCATGCCAGAAGCATGCCAACTTGCACATCGCCCCACCAGAAAAGCTCATCAGCGTGACCTCGCCCTGACCATTTGCGAAATGGGGACTCGACCTTCTCGGACCCTTCCCACAGGGATCGGGACAAGTAAAATTCCTCATAGTAGGAGTAGACTATTTCATAAAATGGATCAAGGCAGAACCCCTAGCCAACGCCACCGCTCAAAGAAGTCAAAAATTCCTATATAGGAACATTATTACGAGGTTCGGGGTACCATACTCCATCACCACGGACAACGGTACCCAATCTACAGAGGCAGGCTTCAGAAAACTAGTGGCCGACTTGAACATAAAACACCAGTTCACCTCCGTCGAACACCCCCAAACCAATGGACAAGCCGAAGCGGCCAACAAAGTCATATTGGCCGGACTAAAGCGGAGGCTACAAGAAGCAAAGGGAGCTTGAGCCGAGGAACTTCCACAAGTCCTATGGGCGTATCGAACAACCCCCCATTCTACTATAAACGAATCACCATTCCGACTAGCATACGGAGCGGAGGCAATGATTCCAATAGAAATCGAAGAGGGATCTCCCTGAGTAGTCCACTACAATGAACGAGTAAACTCCAAACTTCAGAGAGAAGAGCTCGACTTGTTACCCGAGATCCAAGAAAGAGCTCGGATCAGAGAAGAAGCTTTAAAGCGACGAATGGCTTCCAGATACAATCGAAAGGTAGTGCCGAGAAGTTTTGCAGAGAATGATCTCATCCTAATCAGGAACGACATTGGAACAACTCGACCCGGAGAAGGGAAGCTGGCAGCGAACTGGAAAGGACCCTATCGAGTCATAGAAGTACTTGGGAAGGGCTACTACAGACTGTCCAAGCTTGATGGACGAGAGCTTCCCCGATCATGGCACGCCTGCAACCTACGAAGGTACTACAGTTAGAAAAGGTAAAAGGTCTCACTAAATGGATGCACTCTTTTTCCTGAAAAGGTTTTTTAATGAGGCACCAGGTCGAGACCTAGACCAGAAAAATCCCACATGTATATATACGCATTTTCCTTTAAATAAAATATATTTTAGATATTCTACAAGAGTCCAAGACGCATTAATCTGAAGTATTCATCGTTCGATTATAAAGCAACAAGTTGGCAGAAAGTGAAAAACAAATTCCCTGCCCGACCACGATAAAGATAATCGTCCGATAAAGGTGAAAACGCGATTCACCCAAAGGACGATCTAAAGATGCCAACCATTTTCTACAAATCGGCAAAGATGAACACAGAATAATGTAAGAAGTTATTGAAAGCAATCTAAAAAAAGAACCTGACGAGGTCTTACGGATAGCTAAAACAATAACTTAAAGACTGGTCGACGTGCGGAAGTCGGACCAAGTCAACCCAAGTTATAAGTAAACCCTGGAAAGAGGTCTGGCCAACCCTATTAAAGAGGATTACTTTAACTTAGAAGGGCCCGACATAATAAAGTCTGCCCAAAACGAAAAGTTATACAAGTAGTCCCTGAAAGAGATCTGACAAAAGATCCAAGAAAGAGGACTACGAAAAATAACTTAAAGGAGACCGATATAACCAAGTCGGACTCCTACCACTAAAAAGTTATACGAATAGTCCCTGAAAGAGATCTGACAAAGATCCAAGAAAGAGGACTACGAAAAATAACTTACAGGAGACCGACATAACCAAGTCGGACTCCTACCACTAAAAAGTTATACGAATAGTCCCTGAATGAGATCTGACAAAGATCCAAGAAAGAGGACTACGAAAAATAACTTAAAGGAGACCGATATAACCAAGTTGGACTCCTACCACTAAAAAGTTATACGAATAGTCTCTGAAAGAGATCTGACAAAGATCCAAGAAAGAGGACTAGGAAAAATAACTTAAAGGAGACCGACATAACCAAGTCGGACTCCTACCACTAAAAAGTTATACGAATAGTCCCTGAAAGAGATCTGACAAAGATCCAAGAAAGAGGATTACGAAAAATAACTTAAAGGAGACCGACATAACCAAGTCGGACTCCTACCACTAAAAAGTTATACGAATAGTCCCTGAAAGAGATCTGACAAAGATCCAAGAAAGAGGACTACGAAAAATAATTTAAAGGAGACCGACATAACCAAGTCGGACTCCTAAAAAGTTATCAACATAATCCCTGAAAGAGACCGAGTAAAGGCCCAGAAAAGGGGATCACAAAAATAACCTTTGAGGGGGACCAACATAAATCGGTCATAAGGTGCTAAAAATACAAACAAAAGCGAGGAAACCGAGAAACAAGTCAGACCCCCCACAGGCACGGCCTCAAAAGGATCCATGCTACAAACGATAAGCGCGCAAACAACTTAAAGAGGCCAGACAGCAAAATTTCAATAGATATCATGTATAATATGATAAAGCTTCAAGAGGCCACCACAAAACCAACCTCGGAAGCTACTTTTGTTTTTCAAAAAAGAGTTGCAAGGCAGACAACTAGAAGCGTCAAGAAGAACAAACAAAACAAAGTTCAAAGGCCCATAAACCGGGCTATTTACACAAAACATCCAGAAAAAAGATCAGCTACAGATCGGGAGCTTTCCCGGCAGCATCAGTATGAGGAGAAGGAGGACGAGTCTGAAGGGGCACGGCATCCACGGTTCCACCATCCCAGTTTAGAATCTGGCAATCCGGATTAGATGCAACGGGAGGAACAGAGGAGGTCGACACCTTAAGAGAAGGCACTGGGGGAGGATCAGCCTCATCATCATCCTGGTCATCAGGGACAATCTTACCATCCCTCACGACATTATCCAGGCTAATGAGAGTCAAGTCGGCATCAGGAGCAACAACCCAGAACTGTTCCATCAGGTTCTCGGAGGCAGCAGTTACGCTACCCACAAGGTGACCTTGACGTTCACCATAATTAACCCGGGTTGTTTCCAAATCCTCCCGAAGATGCATCAATTTCCTATAAGCCGAGACATAGCTGTCCTTATGTTTCAACGCCATGTCTTCGGCCAACTTCAAAGAAGAAGCAAGGGCAATAGAGCTGGCCTTCTCACTCTCCAACTCCTTCTCCACCTTCGCTAACTTCACCTCCAACTCCTCCTTCAAACCCTTGATTCGATCAAATTCCGACTTGGCCTCTTCCATAAAGGATTTTGTGGCATGAATCGGAATCCCCTAAATTGTTCGAAATATAGCGGCACCCATATGAGCCATCTTCACACTATTTTTAGTAATAAAATCCAAATGCTGAAGAAGAGACACGTCGTCCATGGAAAGCCCACCATAGGGGGCAATTTGCTGGTCAACAAACTCAATGGCATCAAAGTCTGGGGCATCCAAGTTAAAGGGCTCGGATGTTTTTTGCTTTTTCAAAGGTGGGGCACCAGAAGCAGTAGCAGAAGTTTGAGGAAGATCGACCTGATGAGACTGGGGAGTAGGAATTACTTTCCTCCAAGGGTACTCGGCACAGGAGGCTTCAGGGGGACCTGTGAAGATCCCTCGCCGGCCACCTTGGCCGAGATGTTCAGAGCAGCAGTTGCCTTCTTTGCCCTTTTGAAGGCCTTCATAGAGTCATTATTCTTTGACATCTCTACAAAACACAAAAATAGCCACGACAAAGAGTTACAAAAGAGGAAGAAAAAGGAAATAAGTACAGAAACAAGTTAGACAAATAGACAAACAAATACCCAAAGCAGTCCGAACCAAGGACGGATTAGTCAAAAATCTTTTTGTATCAAGATGAGGTGGTTTCCCCCAGAGATCCTCAAGGACAACTACAAAAGCGCGTTCAACATCATCCAGCATCTCCCAGGTATAACGAGACACCTTTACATCCTTCTGCCACTCTAGAGGGAAGGAGGGCTCGTCATTTTCATCAAGAAAAAAGGGGCGGGCCCCCTCAATAGCTCGAACTCTAAAGAAGTAATTCTTGAAGTCCTTAAAGGACTCATCATACATCGCAAACACTTTATGGCCCTGAGCGGACCGGAAAGAAACCCAAGAAGCTTTATTTTTTGAAGAACCGCCAGGCTTGGCAGATACAAACAAGTAAAGAAACAGAGTCTGGAAAGGTATTACATCTAGTTCACGGCAGAGAAGTTGAAAAATTTTAATAAAACCCCAAGAATTGGGGTGAAGCTGGGATGGAGCAATATTACACGACCACAATAGGTCGGTTTCAAAAGCAGTAAAAGGAAAAGTAACATTCAACTGGCTGAAAAAGTATTCATAGGCATAGAAGAAGGGACGCTCCCTCTCAATGGAAGTCGGAAAGCAAACCCTCTCATCAGAATCAGGAGCAACAAGCTCGTAATCCCCCTCGCGAGCATTGTTACCACAAATCCTATGACGCTTCTTCAGCTCTGTGCAAAATTCAGCGTCCACAACGGAAACACACAACAAAACAAGGGAGTCCAGCCAATCGGACATCCCCTCGAGAACTCTGGAAGACATCTCTACAATGTTATTGCGAGAAGACATGGGGCCAACTAAATCCTACAAGTAAGAAAAGAAAATGAGGTTACTACAAATATCTCGGACAAAGGGGAAAACAACTCGGTCAATGCTTCTGAGGCAATGAAAATCAAGAAAAGAAAAACCCCAAGACTCAAACCAAAGTCCCGGGGCATCCTTTGGAGGCAGCAATAATGCAAGGTTTCCAGAACACATCCTTTGGATTCAAAGCAAACAAGCATTTTTATCAAAGAAAAAACACAGCAAATCATCACAGAGCCTACCAAACAAAACATTCCCAAAGCAACAAAGCATGGGACCATTAAAGACGCAACCTTTTTTGAAAAAAAAGATCGGACAGGAAGCAATCTCCAAAAAACAGATACAAATCTTTTACCAGTATCAAAAACAACCAGAAAACAACAGCAAAACCCCAGAAAGCCTCAACAGAAATTCCAAGAAAACCACAAGAAGGGAGATAAGAAAAGCATATCACAGCAACGAGTAAAAGATCGCAAAAGATCCAAACTTTCAAACATGCAAAACTAGAACTTCACCAAAATTAAAGACGAAACCACGAAGAAGACGAGAAAAGCTATTACCAACCTGGAAAGAACAAGCGAGCTTCAACAAAAAACCAAAGGAGGAAGACGAAATCTGGGAATACGAACAAGAGCAATGTCGCCGGAAGAAACACAAAGACCCCAAGCTCCAATGCCAAATGACGCCGCACCATAAGGAAAACAGAAATGCAAACGAAAAAAACAAAGAGTGGAGAGAACTAAGAAAAGAAATTACGAAAAAAGCAAAAAAAGAGAAACCGTTTTCGGGGTTTCGAAATCCAAAATAAAAGAGCCTAAAGGAAACGGGGCAATTAATGCTCAAAATTAAAAAGCATTAAACCCTCGCACGTTCCCAAAAAAGCACCGGTATAAAAGCGCGCGTCTTTTAGAAGAAAACGTTCTACATTCAAAAAAGACTCTACAAAGAAAAGGAATCGATAAAATGCTTGAGTTCAACTTCACTTAAGAAGGACCGAAGTCAAGGACTCGACCTCCAAAGGAAGAACCGAGCTCAAGCAGGGGAACTGTTCATACCCTGGGTCGAGATGACCGACTCGGGATGTTTAGCGACAAGGCGACCGACCTCTTCAGGTCAGACTATCCGACCTCTTCTCAAAGAGCTCGGCCAAATCAATAGGAAAGCCCAAATAAAGGGCCCAAATAGAGGAACACGACCCAAATCCAGAGGCAATCCCAGCCTACAGAGATAAAGGCGGTTCCGTTGAAGATAAGCTGACCTCACCCAAAGATAAGATAAGATAACTAACTCATCTTATCTAGAAAGGTCACTTCTCACCATTATAAATACACTGGAGCACCCAGGTATAACTCATACTCTGATTCTACTCAATACCTGCTTAATACCCATGCTAACTTAAGCATCGGAGTCCCTTGCAGGTACCCCCACCCTCCGGGGACACAGGATCAGCACCACCACCAAGCCCAACAAATCGGACACATCAGTTCCGACCGCCGTACGTCTGTCGGACACGTCGGCTCCGACCAAACACAGAAGATCTCGTCCGAGATCGACCTACAGGTTCAGGTAACTCTCGGAACAGTTACCACTCCTATCTTTAATTTTCAGATCAAATTCTTGCAGCAGTAGCTGGTGCACAAAAATTGTGATCATCAACAATAGCGCCAATAGACTTAGAGCTCTCAAACGTGAATCACACTTTGTCACAACTTCGCACAAATAACCAGCAAGTGCATTGGGTCGTCCAAGTAATACCTTACGTGAGTAAGGGTCGATCCCACGGAGATTGTTAGTATGAAGCAAGCTATGGTCATCTTGTAAATCTCAGTTAGGCGGATTCAAATAGTTATAATGGTTTTCGAATATAAAGACAAATAAAGCATAAACTAAAGATAGAAATACTTATGTAAATCATTAGTGGGAATTTCAGATAATTGTATGGAGATGCTTTGTTCTTGTTGAATCTTTGCTTTTTTACTGCCTTCATCCAATTCTTCTTACTCCTTTCCATGGCAAGCTGTATGTAGGGTATCACCATTGTCAATGGCTACTTTCCATCCTCTCAGTGAAAATAGTCCAAATGCTCTGTCACAGCACGGCTAATCATCTGTCGGTTTGCGATCATGTCGGAATAGAATCTAGTGATTCTTTTGCGTCTATCACTAGGCCCAACACTCGCGAGTTTGAAGCTCGTCATAGTCATTCAATCCCTGAATCCTACTCGGAATACCACAGACAAGGTTTAGACTTTCTGGATTCTCATGAATGGCCGCCAATGGATTCTAGCTTATACCACAAAGATTCTGATTAAGGAATCCAAGAGATACACACTCTAGCTCTCGCTTGTAGAACGGAAGTGGTTGTCAAGAACGCATTCATAAGGATGGATGATGATGAGTGTCACGGATCATCACATCCATCAGGTTGAAGTACGAGTGATATCTTAGAACAAGAATAAGCATGAATTGAATAGAAAACAGTAATACTTTGCATTAAAACTCGAGGTACAGCAGAGCTCCACACCTTAATCTATGGTGTGTAGAAACTCCACCGTTGAAAATACATTAGAACAAGGTCTAGGCATGGTCGAGAGGCCAGCTTCCAAGACGTGATCAAAGGATCATAAGGTAATCCAAAAATAATCCAAAGATGTCTAATACAATAGTAAAATGTCCTATTATACTAGACTAGCTACTAGGGTTTACAGAAATAAGTCTAAGTGCAGAAATCCACTTCCGGGGCCCACTTTGGTGGGTGCTTGGGCTGAGCATTAAGCTTTCATGTGTAGAGACTTCTTTTGGAGTTAAACGCCAAGTTGTAATGTGTTTTTGGCGTTTAATTCTGGTTTGTGACGTGTTTCTGGCGTTTTACACCAGAATGCAGCATGGGACTGGCGTTGAACACCAGTTTGCGTCATCTAAGCTCAAACAAAGTATGGACTATTATATATTTCTGGAAAGCCCTGGATGTCTACTTTCCAACTCAATTGAGAGCGCGCAATTTGGAGTTTTGTAGATCCAGAAAATCCATTTCGAGTGCAGAGAGTTCAGAATCCAACAACATCAGCAGTCCTTTTTCAGCCTGAATCAGATTTTTGCTGAGGTCCCTCAATTTCAGCCAGAAAATACCTGTAATCACAAAAAAACACACAAACTCATAGTAAAGTCCAGAAATGTGAATTTTGTATAAAAACTAATAAAAACATCCCTAAAAATAGCTAGATCCTACTAAAAACTACCTAAAAACAATGCCAAAAGCGTATAAATTATCTGCTCATCACAACACCAAACTTAAATTGTTGCTTAACCCCAAGTGATGACAAGTCATCATATACCCATTTTTCAAGCTAATTTCACTTGTTTTGTTAGCATTTATGCACTTTCTTGCATCCTAAGTAAGTGATTTGGAGTGAAAATGCATAACTTCTCTAAATCAAGCAACCACCATGAAATTAATGATAAATCATGAGGTTTAAGCTAATTGTAATTGAACTTTAATTGATTTATAAGCCTCTTGAATTTAGTGATACTTGGAGTGTTGTTTTGGTTTATTATAGGTGAAGAAAAGAAAAGAAAAGGGAAAGCGTGGCCAAAGTAATAGAAAGCGTGCCGCATGCAATGGGGGAGGCAACATTGCCCTCCACAAGGGCAGACTGCCCTCTAGGAGGGCAACATAAGGAAACCAAACAATGAAGGCAACTCTGCCCTGCCCACTACAAGGGCAGAGCACAAAATGGTGCCTTGGAACCAAGAGGAAGAGAACATTGCCCTGCCCTTGTGGAGGGCAGAATCGGGCTCTCCAAGGAAGAAATTCAAGAGAAAAATGTCACCCATGCATGCCACAAGACTCGAACAAGGAACCATGAGGAAGCCAAGACTTAAGGATGAGTGCCGTGCCAAGAAGCCAAGGAAATTAAGTGAATTGGTGCGTCCTCCGTGTTTCGAACACGGGACAGCAAAGTGGCAACTCTGCCCTGCCCTTGGCGCGGGCAGGGCAGCATTTTGTGTGTGGCGCACCAAGAAGCAAATTTGGCGCACCATGGGACGTTCCTGGCAGCATCTGGCGCACAACGATCCTCTCCTGGCAGCGCCACAATTTTCTGCCCTGCCCTTGGCGCGGGCAGGGCAGCATCTCACGCATCAGGGCGCGCCAGACTCGCACCACGCCGCACCAACTCGCACCACCATGCATCAATTTTCTGCCCTGCCCTCCACAAGGGCAGGGCAGCCTCCTGGGAGTGATTTTCATGGGCCGAAAATTCAAATTAAATTCCCATTTTAATTCATTTCTTCACCAATTCAAAAGCCCATCCAAATCCCAAAATCCAAGAATAGAAAGTGTATAAATAGAAGCTAGTTTGATGTAATTAGGACCTTTTTACCTTCTTTTGAATTTTTACTTTTTGACTCACTTTTATCTTAGCTTTTGAATTTGCACTTTCTTTGAGCTTTCTTGAGAGACTTGTCCGAGCACTAAGAGGATCAAGGGAGAATTGACTAATCTCCTTCCTCATCCTTACTTGGGCAATTCTACTCTTCTGTTTTTGAGTTTTGGGTGTGTGAAATTGAGGAAATTCTGTCTCAATTCCCATTCAAACTCTCTTCAATTTGTTTTCTGCATAATTCAATTTCAATTCTGTTCTTCTACTGCTTTCTCTTCTAATTCTTGTCAAGTGCTTTGTTAACTTGGATCTAGGAAGGCAAATAGAGATCTAGGCTCTGCTACCTAGTCTCTTGAGACCTGAGACCACAATTTACTTTTGGTTCTTCTGTGAACCCTTGCTGCATTTTATTTCCTTTCTGTTTGAATGCTTATTGCTTCTGATTCAATTTTTGCTCTCTTAATTCTTGCAATTTACTTTCTCTTGGTTTAGATTTTGCAATCCCATTCCTCAATTCCCTTTTATATTCAAGCCATTTATCTTTCTTGCCATTTAAGTTACTGCAATTTAAATTTCTTGCACTTTAAGTTTCAGTCATTTACTTTCTTGCTCTTTAAGATTCTGCAAATTTACAATTCTGTTCTTCAATTTACTGCACTTCTCCCTTCCCCCTTTACATTTACTGTCATTTATTTCTTCTTAAACACAATTCACTCAACCAAAACTTGATTCGATTGACTAAATCACCCACTAAACTAAAATTGCTCAATCCTTCAATCCCTGTGGGATCGACCTCACTCATGTGAGTTATTATTACTTGATGCGACCCGGTACACTTGCCGGTGAATTTTGTGTTGGATCGTTTTCCACACATCACCAAGCAACTGAAAATCAAATAGGATAAAAAGAAGAGAATATGCTATAAATCCCAAAATATCAATGAATATTAGTTCTAACTAGATGAGTGGGACTTGTAGCTTTTTGCTTCTGATCAGTTTTGGCATCTCACTTTATCCTTTGAAGTTTAGAATGATTGGCATCTATAGGAATTCAGATTTCAGATAGTGTTATTGATTCTCCTAGTTAATTATGTTGATTCTTGAACACAGCTACTTTTATGAGTCTTGGTCGTGGCCCTAAGCACTTTGTTTTCCAGTATTACCACCGGATAGGGTGAACCCTTTCAGATTGTGACTCAGCTTTGCTAAGGTCTCCAGTTAGAGGTGTCCAGAGCTCTTAAGCACACTCTTTTTGCTTTGGATCACGACTTTAACCACTCAATCTCAAGCTTTTCACTTGGACCTGCATGCCACAAGCACATGGTTAGGGACAGCTTGATTTAGCCACTTAGGCCTGGATTTTATTTCCTTGGGCCCTCCTATCCATTGATGCTCAAAGCCTTGGATCCTTTTTACCCTTGCCTTTTGGTTTTAAGGGCTATTGGCTTTTTCTGCTTGCTTTTTCTTTTTCTTATATATATATATATTCACTATTTTTTTTGCACGCTTTTGTTATTCACTGCTTTTTCTTGATTCAAGAATCAATTTTATGATTTTTCAGATTATCAATAACATTTCTCTTGTTCATCATTCTTTCAAGAGCCAACAATTTTAACATTCATAAACAACAAGATAAAAAATATTCACTGTTTAAGCATTAATTCATAAAACAAAAAGTATTATCACCACATCAATATAATTGGTGCGCGAAATTGCAATCACACTTTTGCAACCCCGCATAACTAACCAGCAAGTGCACTGGGTCGTCCAAGTAATACCTTACGTGAGTAAGGGTCGATCCCACGGAGATTGTCGGCTTGAAGCAAGCTATGGTTATCTTGTAAATCTTAGTCAGGATATCAGAAATTATCAGGGTTGATTGTGAAAAGTAAAAGAACATGAAATAAGTACTTGTTTTGCAGTGATAGAGAATAGGTTGAGGTTTTGGAGATGCTACATCTTCTGAATCTCTGCTTTCCTACTGTCTTCTTCTTCAAACACGCAAGGCTCCTTCCATGGCAAGCTGTATGTAGGGTTTCACCGTTGTCAATGGCTACCTCCCATCCTCTCAGTGGAAATGTTCAACGCACCCTGTCACGGCACGACTATCCATCTGTCGGTTCTCAATCAGGCCGGAATAGAATCCAATGATTCTTTTGCGTCTGTCACTAACGCCCCGCCTTCAGGAGTTTGAAGCTCGTCACAGTCATTCAATCATTGAATCCTACTCAGAATACCACAGAGAAGGTTTAGACCTTCCGGATTCTCTTGAATGCCGCCATCAGTTCTAGCTTATACCACGAAGATTCCGGTTAAAGAATCCAAGAGATATCTACTTAATCTAAGGTAGAACGGAGGTGGTTGTCAGGCACACGTTCATAGTTGAGAATGATGATGATTGTCACGGATCATCACATTCATCCGGTTTAAGAACAAGTAATATCTTAGAATGGAAGCAAGCATGATTGAATGAAAAACAGTAGTAATTGCATTAATCCATCAAGACACAGCAGAGCTCCTCACCCCCAACCATGGGGTTTAGAGACTCATGCTGTAGAAGATACAATGAGAAACGTGTAAAGTGTCATGATGTCCAGAAACAATGTCAAAAGATCCTATTAATAGTAAGCTAGTAACCTAGGGTATACAGAAATGAGTAAATGACGTAAAAATCCACTTCTGGGTCCACTTAGTGTGTGCTTGGGCTGAGCATTGAAGCTTTTATGTGTAGAGACATTTTCTGGAGTTAAACGCCAGTTCTCATGCCAGTTTGGGCGTTTAACTCCAAGTTTTATGCCAGTTCCAGCGTTAAACGTTGGAAATTCTGAGGCTGATTTGCCACGCCAGTTTGGGCCATCAAATCTCGGGCAAAGTATGGACTATTATATATTGCTGGAAAGCCCAGGATGTCTACTTTCCAATGCCGTTGAGAGCGCTTGGGCTTCTGTAGCTCTAGAAAATCCACTTCGAGTGCAGGGAGGTTAGAATCCAACAGCATCTGCAGTCCTTCTCAATCTCTAAATCAGATTTTTGCTCAGGACCCTCAATTTCAGTCAGAAAATACCTGAAATCACAGAAAAACACACAAACTCATAGTAAAGTCCAGAAAAGTGAATTTTAACTAAAAACTACTAAAAATATACTAAAAACTAACTAGATTATACTAAAAACATACTAAAAACATTGCCAAAAAGCGTATAAATTATCCGCTCATCACAACACCAAACTTAAATTGTTGCTTGTCCCCAAGCAACTGAAAATCAAAATAGGATAAAAAGAAGAGAATATACTATAGACTCCAAAATATCAAGGAAACTTAGCTCCAATTAGATGAGCGGGACTAGTAGCTTTTTGCCTCCGAAGAGTTTTGGCATCTCACTCTATCCTTTGAAGTTCAGAATGATTAGCATCTATAGGAACTCAGAACTCAGATAGTGTTATTGATTCTCCTAGTTAAGTATAATGATTCTTGAACATAGCTAGTGTATGAGTCTTGGCTGTGGCCCAAAGCACTCTGTTTTCCAGTATTACCACCGGATACATACATGCCACAGACACATAATTGGGTGAACCTTTTCAGATTATGACCCAGCTTTGCTAGAGTCCCCAATTAGAGGTGTCCAGGGTTCTTAAGCACACTCTTTTTGCCTTGGATCACAACTTTATTTCTTTCTTTTTCTTTCTCTTTCTTTCTTTTTCGAATTTTTTTTTTGTATCCACTGCTTTTTCTTGCTTCAAGAATCAATTAGATGATTTTTTTTAGATCCTCAATAACAGTTCTCTTTTTCCTCATTCTTTCAAGAGCCAACAATTTTTAACAATCTCAAAACAACAAATTCAAGAGACATATGCACTGTTCAAGCATTCATTCGGAAAACAAAAATTATTGTCACCACATCAAACTAATTCAACTAGTTTCAAGGATAAATTTTGAAATCCTGTACTTCTTGTTCTTTTGTGATTAAAGCATTTTTCATTTAAGAGAGGTGATGGATTCATAGGACATTCATAGCTTTAAGACATGAATTTTAAATTTTATTAATTATGAATTAAAAACAAGACTCAAAAATAGATATAAGATTAGACTAGAAAATAAAAATAGAAAACAAAAATTTAAATAGGCTCCTAATGATAGAGGTTTTCACAGAGTTAGGACTCAACAACCTTGATTTTGAGAAGTGGATGCTCCCTCAACTTGAGATGAAAGCTTTTGGCATTTCAACTCTTGGAGTTCACGCCCCTGCTTCTCTTGTTCCTTCAGCAATTTGCAGAGCATGCAGTTCTGATTCTGCTGTTCTTCCTTCAGTTGCTCCATAGTTTCTTGTAACTTGATGATAGATGCTTCTAGGCTAGTCCAGTAGTCAATTTTAGGAAATTCAGGGAGGAACTCCTGCGCCCTCCTTTTGATAGAGTTGTCTTGCATTTGTCCTTCCATTGACTTCTTAGTGATTGGATGTTCAATGGGTATGAATTCATCTACTCCCATCTTTACCCCAGCCTCTTTACAGAGCAAGGAGATCAAGCTTGGGTAAGCCAATTTGGCTTCAGTAGAATTTTTATTTGCAATTGTGTAGATCTCACAAGTAATCACATGATGAACCTCCACTTCTTTTCCAAGCATAATGCAATGAATCATCACTGCTCTCTTGATAGTGACCTCAGAACGGTTGCTAGTGGGCAATATGGAATGCCCAATAAAGTCTAGCCAACCTCTTGCAATTGGTTTGAGGTCTCCCCTCTTGAGTTGGTTTGGGACACCCTTTGAATTGGTTATCCACTTAGTTCCAGGGAGGCATATGTCCTCTAGAACTTGATCCAACCCTTTATCTGCTCTCACCATTCTCCTATTGAAGGATTCAGGATCATCCTGCAGTTGAGGCAATTTGAAGATTTCTCTTATTTTGTCCAGATGGAAGTACATAACTTTCCCTCTGACCATGGTTCTGTAGGTATGGTATGCAGTTCCAGTCATTCTCTGCTTATCTGTTAGCCACAGATTTGAGTAGAATTCCTGAACCATATTCCTTCCAACCTTTATCTCAGGATTGGTTAGAACTTCCCATCCTCTGTTTCGAATTTGCTCTTGGATCCCCAGATATTCATCTTCTTTCAGATCAAATTTAACTTCCGGGATCACTGACCTCAGACCCATTATCTTATGATAATGGTCTTCATGTTCTTTGGTTAAGAACTTCTCTTGATTCCAAAGATTCTTTGGATTATTCTCTTTCTTTCCTCTTAAATTGGTTTGTTTTCCCTTTGGAGCCATGATCTTTGATGAATCTTGGCTTAGTGATCACGGAAAAGCACACCAAACTTAGAGGTTTGCTTGTCCTCAAGCAAAAGAAAGGAAAGAAGAGAGAAAGGAGAAGAGCAAATTCGAATGGTGTGGGGAATGGTGAGGCCGAACAAGCTTTTATAAGGGGGGGAAGAAGAGATTTCGAAAAATTGAAAGGGGATTTGAGAAGATATGGAGAGAATTTGAGAGGAGGGTGAGTTTTTTGGACAAGATTTGGGATTGATTTGAGAGATTTGAGGAATGATTTTTGATTTTTGAAGATTTGAAAGTGAATGATGAAAGGTTGAGATGTATTTATGTAGAAAAGTATGGGTAAGAAAAGAGAAATTTGAAAAAAAATTGATTGGAAATCAAAATCTTGGTCCCCCCACCTTTCTGGCGTTAAACGCCCAGAATGGCATTCATTCTGGCGTTTAACGCCCATTTGTTGCCCATTATGGGCGTTTAACGCCCAGCTAGGTGCCCTGGCTGGCGTTAAACGCCAGAATTCCTTTATCACTGGGCATTTTTCTAAAACGCCCAGGATGCTGCACACCTGGCGTTAAACGCCCAGAATGGTGCCCATTCTGGCGTTTAACGCCCAAAATGCCCCTTACTGGCATTTTTTCGCCAGTAAGCTCTTTTTCTCTGCTTTTTGCGCTGAATCCTTCTGTAACTCTGTCAATTCCTTCATTTTTGACACTTGCCTTTGTAAAAACAAAACATATAACCTGCTAATGACTGGGTTGCCTCCCAGCAAGCGCTTCTTTACTGTCTTTAGCTGGACCTTTACTGAGAATCACTCAAGTCTCAGTTTTGAGCACTCCTGCTCAAAATTGCTCTCAAGATAATGCTTGATTCTCTGTCCATTAACAATGAACTTTTTGTCAGAATCAATATCCTGAAGTTCAACATATCCATATGGTGACACTCCTGTAATCACATACGGACCCCTCCACCGGGATTTAAGTTTTCCTGGAAACAGTCTGAGCCTAGAGTTGAAGAGCAGAACTTTTTGTCCTGGCTCAAAGACTCTGGATGACAACTTCTTGTCATGCCACTTCTTTGCCTTTTCTTTATAAATTTTTGCATTTTCAAAGGCATTGAGTCTGAACTCCTCTAGCTCATTTAGCTGGAGCAATCTTTTTTCACCAGCTAACTGAGCATCCATGTTTAGGAATCTGGTTGCCCAGTAGGCTTTATGTTCCAGTTCCACGGGCAGATGACAGGCCTTCCCATACACCAGTTGGTATGGAGAGGTTCCTATAGGAGTCTTGAATGCTGTTCTGTATGCCCACAGAGCATCATCCAAGCTCTTTGCCCAATCCTTTCTCCGGGCTATCACAGTCCGTTCCAGGATTCTTTTTAGTTCTCTGTTAGAGACTTCAGCTTGCCCATTTGTCTGTGGATGATATGGAGTTGCCACTTTGTGGCTAATTCCATATCTAACCATAGCAGAGTATAGCTGTCTATTGCAGAAATGAGTGCCCCCGTCACTGATTAGTACTCTGGGAACACCAAACCTGCTGAAGATGTGTTTCTGGAGAAATTTCAGCACGGTCTTGGTATCATTAGTGGGTGTAGCAATTGCTTCTACCCACTTAGATACATAGTCCACTGCCACCAGAATGTAAGTGTTTGAGTATGATGGTGGGAATGGACCCATGAAGTCAATTCCCCACACATCAAACAATTCTATCTCTAATATCCCTTGTTGAGGCATGGCATATCCGTGAGGCAAGTTACCAGCTCTTTGGCAACTGTCACAGTTACGCACAAAATCTCGGGAATCTTTATAGAGAGTAGGCCAGTAGAAGCCACATTGGAGGACTTTAGTGGCTGTTCGCTCACTTCCAAAATGTCCTCCATACTGTGATCCATGGCAATGCCATAGGATCCTTTGTGCTTCTTCTCTGGGTACACATCTGCGGATCATTCCGTCTGCACATCTCTTAAAGAGATATGGTTCATCCCATAGGTAGTACTTGGCATCTGAAATTAATTTCTTTCTTTGCACTCTGCTGTACTCCTGGGGTATGAACCTAACAGCTTTATAGTTTGCAATATCTGCAAACCATGGAGCTTCCTGAATGGCAAAGAGTTGCTCATCTGGGAAGGTCTCAGAGATCTCAGTATAAGGGAGGGACGCCCCAGCTACTGGTTCTATTCGGGATAGATGATCAGCTACTTGGTTCTCTGTCCCTTTTCTGTCTCTTATTTCTATATCAAACTCTTGCAGAAGCAACACCCATCTGATAAGCCTGGGTTTTGAATCCTGCTTTGTGAGTAAGTATTTAAGAGCAGCATGGTCAGTGTACACAACCACTTTGGATCCCACTAGATAGGATCTAAACTTGTCAATGGCATAGACCACTGCAAGTAACTCTTTTTCTGTGGTTGTGTAATTCTTCTGTGCGTCATTTAGAACACGGCTGGCATAATAAATGACGTGCAGAAGCTTGTTATGCCTCTGTCCCAACACTGCACCAATGGCATGGTCACTGGCATCACACATTAGTTCAAATGGCAATGTCCAATCTGGTGCAGAGATGTCTGGTGCTGTGACCAGCTTAGCTTTCAGGGTCTCAAATGCCTGCAGACACTGTGTGTCAAACACAAATGGAGTGTCAGCAGCTAGCAGGTTACTCAAAGGTTTTGCAATTTTCGAAAAATCCTTTATAAACCTTCTGTAGAATCCTGCATGCCCCAGAAAGCTTCTGATTCCCTTAACATTGGCAGGTGGTGGTAATTTTTCAATTACCTCTACCTTTGCCTTATCCACCTCTATTCCCTTGCTTGAAATTTTGTGCCCAAGGACAATTCCTTCAGTCACCATAAAGTGACATTTCTCCCAGTTTAAAACCAGGTTAGTCTCTTGGCACCTTTTCAGGACAAGTGCTAGGTTATTAAGACAGGAGCTGAATGAGTCTCCATATACTGAGAAGTCATCCATGAAGACTTCCAGGAATTTCTCCACCATATCAGAGAAGATGGATAACATGCATCTCTGAAAGGTTGCAGGAGCATTACACAGACCAAAAGGCATCCTCCTGTAGGCAAAAACGCCAGAAGGACAAGTAAATGCTGTTTTCTCCTGGTCCTGAGGATTTACTGCGATTTGGTTGTAGCCTGAATAGCCATCCAAAAAGCAGTAATAATCATGACCAGCTAGTCTTTCTAGCATTTGGTCTATGAATGGTAAAGGAAAATGATCCTTTCTGGTGGCTGTATTGAGCCTTCTGTAGTCAATACACATACGCCATCCTGTGACTGTTCTTGTAGGAACCAGTTCATTTTTTTCATTATGAACCACTGTCATGCCTCCCTTTTTGGGGACAACTTGGACAGGGCTCACCCAGGGGCTATCAGAAATAGGATAAATAATCCCGGCCTCTAGTAATTTAGTGACCTCTTTCTGCACCACCTCCTTCATGGCTGGATTTAGCCTCCTTTGTGGTTGAACCACTGGTTTGGCATTATCCTCCAACAGGATCTTGTGCATGCATCAAGCTGGGCTAATGCCCTTAAGATCACTGATGGACCACCCAAGAGCTGTCTTGTGTGTCTTTAGCACTTGAATCAGTGCTTCCTCTTCCTGTGGATTTAAAGCAGAGCTTATAATCACTGGAAAAGTGTCACCCTCTCCCAGAAATGCATACTTCAAGGATGGTGGTAGTGGTTTGAGTTCAGGTTTGGGAGGCTTATCCTCCTCCTGAGGAATTTTCGAAAATTCCTTTGTTTCCACTGATTCTTCTTGATCAGGTTGAGCATCTTTGAAGATGTCCTCAAGCTCTGATTCTAGGCTTTCAGTCATATTGATCTCTTCTACCAGAGAGTCAATAATGTCAGCGCCCATGCAGTCATTTGGTGTGTCTGGATGCTGCATAGCTTTTACAGCATTCAACTTGAACTCATCCTCATTGACTCTCAGGGTTACTTCCCCTCTCTGTACATCAATGAGAGTTCGTCCAGTTGCTAGGAAAGGTCTTCCTAGAATGAGAGTTGCACTCTTGTGCTCCTCCATTTCCAGCACCACAAAGTCAGTTGGAAAGGCGAAGGGCCCAACCTTGACAATCATATCCTCTATTATGCCTGATGGATATTTAATGGAGCCATCAGCAAGTTGGAGGCATATCCGGGTTGGTTTGACTTCTCCAGTCAACCCAAGCTTTCTGATAGTGGATGCAGGTATTAGATTGATGCTTGCTCCAAGATCACATAGGGCTGTCTTGGTGCAAGCACCTTCTAATGTGCATGGTATCATAAAGCTTCCTGGATCTTGAAGCTTTTCTGGTAAGCTTTTTAGAATGACTGCACTGCATTCTTCAGTGAGAAACACTTTTTCAGTTTCTCTCCAATCCTTCTTATGACTTAAGATTTCTTTCATGAACTTAGCATAAGAAGGTATTTGCTCAAGTGCCTCTGCAAACGGAATCTTTATTTCAAGAGTCCTTAGATAGTCTGCAAAGCGGGCAAATTGCTTATCCTGTTCCGCTTGGCGGAGTTTTGAGGATAAGGCATCTTGGCTTTATATTCTTCAACCCTAGATGCTGCAGGTTTATTCCTTACAGAAGTGGTTGAAGAAGCCTTTTTAGAGGGATTACTGTCAGCACTCTCAGGTGTCTGATCCTCCCTTGGCATCTGAACGCCAGGATTGGGTGGAAAATGGGCGTTCAACGCCAACTTTTCCCTCTTCTCTGGCGTTTGAACGCCAGAACTGGGCAAGGAATGGGCGTTTAACGCCAGTTTTCCTTCCCTCTCTGGCGTTTGAATGCCAATAACATTCCTCTCTGGGCTCTTACTGTCCTCAGAGGGATTTTGAACAGTGGTTTGGTTATCCCCTGTCAATTGTTCATTGTTTGGCGTTTTGCTACTTTGCGCAGTGTTATTCAGTGTCTTCCCACTCCTCAGTTGAACTGCTTGACATTCCTCTGTTATCTATTTAGATATTTGCTATTTTGCTTGATTCAACTGCAGTTCTATGTTCTTGTTAGCAACTTTAGTTTCATGGAGCATCTCTTTAAATTCTGCTAACTGTTCTGTCATCCGGAGCAATTGTTGATTAAGCTCAATCATCTGTTCTTGAGGATTAGGATCAGTGACTATTGTCATGACTTCCTCTTTTGGAGAGAGCTCATTGCTAGAGTACAAATATTGATTTCTAGCAACAGTGTCTATAAGCTCTTGAGCCTCTTCAATTGTCTTCCTCATGTGGATAGATCCACCAGCTGAGTGGTCTAAAGACATCTGAGCTTTTTCTGTGAGCCCATAGTAGAAGATGTCTAACTGTACCCACTCTGAAAACATTTCAGAGGGGCATTTTCTTAGCATACCTCTATACCTCTCCCAGGCATTATAAAGGGATTCATTATCCTCTTGTTTAAAGCCTTGGATGTCCAGCCTTAACTGTGTCATCCTCTTTGGAGGGTAAAAGTGATTCAGGAATTTGTCTGATAACTGTTTCCATGTTTTTATGCTTGCTGTAGGTTGGTTATTCAACCACCTCTTAGCTTGATCTTTTACAGCAAATGGAAACAGTAATAGTCTGTAGACATCCTGATCCACCTCTTTATCATGTACTGTGTCAGCAATTTGTAAGAATTGTGCCAGAAACTCAGTAGGCTCTTCCTGTGGAAGACCGGAATACTGGCAATTTTGCTGCACTATGATAATGAGTTGAGGATTTAGCTCAAAGCTGCTTGCTTTGATGGGAGGTGTACAAATGCTGCTCCCATATGCAGCTGTAATGGGGGTAGCATATGACCCTAGAGTCCTTCTGGACTGATCAATCCCACTTAGGTCTATAATGGATAAAGGGAAATGATATGGATTGCAAATAGATAAAAATATCTTTTTATTTTTTTTTTGAATTAACCGAAAAAATAAAATAAAACAAAAGGAAATTAAAATAAAAAAATTCGAAAATCAAAAGAAAATAAGATCAAAGCAAATTGAGAACTGAATCAATTAGTTAATTAAAAAGATTTTGAGATTAGCAATTAGAGAGATATGATTGAAAATTTTTATGAAAAAGATTTGATTTTTGAAAAGAGGAAAGAGAAAAACAACAAAATGACACCAAACTTAAAATTTTTAGAAAATCAAACACTAATTTTTTTCGAAAATTTTAAGGGAAAAACACAAAGAGGACACCAAACTTAGAATTTTTAAAGATCAAAAAGAGACTAAGGTCATGCAAATTCGAAAATTAAAAGAAAAGCAAAAGCATGCAATTGACACCAAACTTAAAATGTGAAACTAGACTCAACTAAAAGACTCTAAACCAACAAAAATAAAACAGTCCTAATCTAAGCAACAAGATAAGCCGTCAGTTGTCCAAACTCGAACAATCCCCGACAACGACGCCAAAAACTTGGTGCGCAAAATTGCAATCACACTTTTGCAACCCCGCACAACTAACCAGCAAGTGCACTGGGTCGTCCAAGTAATACCTTACGTGAGTAAGGGTCGATCCCACGGAGATTGTCGGCTTGAAGCAAGCTATGGTTATCTTGTAAATCTTAGTCAGGATATCAGAAATTATCAGGGTTGATTGTGAAAAGTAAAAGAACATGAAATAAGTACTTGTTTTGCAGTGATAGAGAATAGGTTGAGGTTTTGGAGATGCTACATCTTCTGAATCTCTGCTTTCCTACTGTCTTCTTCTTCAAACACGCAAGGCTCCTTCCATGGCAAGCTGTATGTAGCGTTTCACCGTTGTCAATGGCTACCTCCCATCCTCTCAGTGGAAATGTTCAACGCACCCTGTCATGGCACGGCTATCCATCTGTCGGTTCTCAATCAGGCCGGAATAGAATCCAATGATTCTTTTGCGTCTGTCACTAACGCCCCGCCTTCAGGAGTTTGAAGCTCGTCACAGTCATTCAATCATTGAATCCTACTCAGAATACCACAGAGAAGGTTTAGACCTTCCGGATTCTCTTGAATGCCGCCATCAGTTCTAGCTTATACCACGAAGATTCCGGTTAAAGAATCCAAGAGATATCTACTTAATCTAAGGTAGAACGGAGGTGGTTGTCAGGCACACGTTCATAGTTGAGAATGATGATGATTGTCACGGATCATCACATTCATCCGGTTTAAGAACAAGTAATATCTTAGAATGGAAGCAAGCATGATTGAATGAAAAACAGTAGTAATTGCATTAATCCATCAAGACACAGCAGAGCTCCTCACCCCCAACCATGGGGTTTAGAGACTCATGCTGTAGAAGATACAATGAGAAACGTGTAAAGTGTCATGATGTCCAGAAACAATGTCAAAAGATCCTATTAATAGTAAGCTAGTAACCTAGGGTATACAGAAATGAGTAAATGACGTAAAAATCCACTTCTGGGTCCACTTAGTGTGTGCTTGGGCTGAGCATTGAAGCTTTTATGTGTAGAGACGTTTTCTGGAGTTAAACGCCAGTTCTCATGCCAGTTTGGGCGTTTAACTCCAAGTTTTATGCCAGTTCCAGCGTTAAACGTTGGAAATTCTGAGGCTGATTTTCCACGCCGGTTTGGGCCATCAAATCTCGGGCAAAGTATGGACTATTATACATTTCTGGAAAGCCCAGGATGTCTACTTTCCAATGCCGTTGAGAGCGCGCCAATTGGGCTTCTGTAGCTCCAGAAAATCCACTTCGAGTGCAGGGAGGTCAGAATCCAACAGCATCTGCAGTCCTTCTCAATCTCTAAATCAGATTTTTGCTCAGGACCCTCAATTTCAGTCAGAAAATACCTAAAATCACAGAAAAATACACAAACTCATAGTAAAGTCCAGAAAATTGAATTTTAACTAAAAACTACTAAAAATATACTAAAAACTAACTAGATTATACTAAAAACATACTAAAAACAATGCCAAAAAGCGTATAAATTATCCGCTCATCAATAATTAAACTAATTTCAAGGATGAATTCGAAACTCATGTACTTCTTGTTCTTTTGTATTAAAAATATTTTTCATTTAAGAAAGGTGAAGGAATCATGGAATTATTCATAGCCTTAAGACATAGACACTAGACACTAATGATCATGTAATAAAGACATAAGAATAGACAAACATGAAGCTCAAAACCAAAAAACAGAGAGATAAGAACAAGGAAGTTAAGGAATGAGTCCACCTTAGTGATGGTGGCACCTTCTTCTTGAAGGACCAATGGTGTTCTTGAGCTCCTCTATGTCTCTTCCTTGCCTTTGTTGCTTCTCCCTCATAGCTCTTTGATCTTCTCTAATCTCATTGAGAATGATGGAGTGCTGTTGGTGTTCCACCCTTAATTGGTTCATGTCATGACTCAATCCTTCTAGAAAAGTGTTGAGTTGTTCCTAATAGTTGTTTGGAGGAAAGTGCATCCCTCGAGACATCTCATGGATTTCTTGATGATGAGCTTCCTCGTGCATCTCTTGAGATCCATGAATAGGCTCTCTTGTTTGCTCCATCCTCTTCTTAGTGATGGGCTTGTCCTCTTCAATGAGGATGTCTCCTTCTATGACAACTCCAGCTAAGTAGCATAGATGACAAATGAGATGAGGAAAAGCTAGCCTTGCTCTAGAGTTCTAGAGAGATGACTTCATGAACTTCTACTTCCTCTCCAATCATGATGCTATAGATCATGATGGCCCAATCCACAGTTACTTCGGATCAGTTGCTAGTAGGAATGATGGAACGTTGGATGAACTCCAACCATCCTCTAGCCACAGGCTTAAGGTCCAGTCTTCTCAATTGAACCGGCTTGCCTTTTGAGTCTCTTTTCCATTGAGCTCCTTCCACACATATGTCCATAAGGACTTGGTCCAACCTTTGATCAAAGTTGACTCTTCTAGTGTAGGGGCGTGCATCTTCTTGCATCATAGGCAAGTTGAACACTAACCTTACATTTTCCGGACTGAAATCTAAGTATTTCCCCTAAAGTATTGTAAGCCAATTCTTTGGGTTTGTGTTCATGCTTTGATCATGGTTCCTAGTGATCCATGCATTGGCATAGAACTCTTGAACCATTAAGATTCCAACTTGTTGAATGGGGTTGATAAGAACTTCCTAACCTCTTCTTTGGATCTCATGTCGGATCTCTGGATACTCATTTTTCTTGAGCATGAAAGGGACCTCAGGGATCACCTTCTTCTTGGCCACAACTTCATAGAAGTGGTCTTGATGGGCTTTTGAGATGAATCTCACCATCTCCCATGACTCAGAGGTGGAAGCTTTTGTCTTCCCTTTCCTCTTTCTTGAGGTTTCTCCGGCCTTAGGTGCCATCAATGGTTATGGAAAAACAAAAAAGCTATGCTTTTACCACACCAAACTTAGAATGTTGCTCATCCTCGAGCAAAAAAAGAAAGAATAGATGAAGAAGAAGAAGATAAGGATGAGAGGGAGATAGATGTGTATTCTGCCAAGGGGAGAAGTATTGATGGTTGTGTGTGAAGAATGAAGGAGTGTTGAGGGGTTTATATAGGAGTGGGAAGGGTATAGGTTCGATCATTTAGAGTGGGTTTGAGAGGAAAAGAGATTTTGAATTTGAAGGTATGTGGGGTTTATGGGGAAGAGAGGATGGATGTGAATGGTGAAGAGGTGACATGGAAGAGTGATTGAGGTGATTAGTGAATGATGTTTGGGGAAGAGTGTTATGAAAAGGTGTGAGAGGGAGGGAGAAGGTAGGTGGGGATCCTGTGGGGTCCACAGATCCTGAGGTGATCCTGTGGGGTCCACAGATCTTGAGGTGTCAAGGATTTCTCATCCCTGCACCCTTTAGGCGTGTAAAACGTCCTCTGTATGCAATCCTGGCATTTAACGCGAGACTATAGCATGTTTCTGGCGTTAAACGTCACTTTCATGCTTGTTTTGGGCGTTCAACGCCAATCTGCAACATGTTTCTGGCATTGAATGCCACTTCCATGCTTGTTTCTGGCGTTTAACGCCAGCTCTCCTCAGGGTGTAATCCTGGCGTTTAAACACCAGACTACTGCTTATTTCTGGCGTTCAACGCTAGCTTCATGCTCTGTTCTGGCATTGAACGCTAGCCAGATGCTCCTTACTGGCGTTTAAACGCCAGTAAGCTCTTCCTCTAGGGTGTGCTTTTTCTTCTGCTATTTTTGATTCTATTTTTAATTTTTACAATTATTTTATGACTCCACATGATTATAAACCTAATAAAACATAAAAGAACAATAGAAATATAGATAAATAAAAATTGGGTTGCCTCCCAATAAGCACTTCTTTAATGTTAATAGCTTGACAGTGGGCTCTCATAGAGCTTCACAAATCATCAGAGCATTGTTGGATCCTCCCAACACCAAACTTAGAGTTTGAATGTGGGGTTTAACACCAAACTTAGAGTTTGGTTGTGGCCTCCCAACACCAAACTTAGAGTTTGATTGTGGGGGCTTTGTTTGACTCTGTATTGAGAGAAGCTTATCGTGCCTCTTTTCCATGGTTACAGAGGGATAACCTTGAGCTTTAAACACAAGGTAGTCCCCATTCAATTGAAGGACTAACTTTCCTCTGTCAACATCAATCACAGCTCCTGCTGTGGCTAGGAAGGGTCTTCCAAGAATGATGGATTCATTCTCATCCTTCCCAGTATCTAAGATTATGAAATCAGCAAGGATGTAAAGGCCTTTAACCTTTACCAACATGTCCTCTACCAATCTATAAACTTGTTTTATTGACTTGTCTGCCATCTCTAATGAGATTCTTGCAGCTTGTACCTCAAAGATCCCCAGCTTCTCCATTATAGAGAGTGGCATAAGATTTATACCTGATCCTAGGTCACACAGAGCCTTCTTAAAGGTTATGGTGCCTATGGTACAGGATATCAAGAATTTACCAGGATCTTGTTTCTTTTGAGGTAGAGTTTGCTGAACCCATGTATCTAGTTCACTAAGGAGCAAGGGAGGTTCACCTTCCCAAGTCTCATTACCAAAAACTTGGCATTCAGCTTCATGATGGCTCCTAGATATTGAGCAACTTGCTCTTCAGTTACATCTTCATCCTCTTCAGAGGAAGAATAGTTCTCAGAGCTCATGAATAGTAAAGGAGGTTCAATGGAATCTCTATGGTCTCTAGGTGAACCTCAAATCCTTAGGTTCCTCAGTTTGGAACTCCTTTTTGTTCAGAGGACATCTCAGGAGGTCTTCCTCACTGGGATTCACGTCCTTCTTTTCCTCTTTGGATTCGGCCATTGTGATTATGTCAATGGCCTTGCACTCTCTTTTTGGATTCTCTTCTATATTGCGTGGGAGAGTACTAGGAGGGGTTTCAGTGATTTTCTTACTCAGCTGGCCACTTGTGCCTCTAAATTTCTAATGGAGAACCTTATTTCACTCATGAAACTAAAAATGCCTTAGATAGATCAGAGACTATGTTTGCTAAGCTAGAGGGTCTCTGCTCAGAATTCTCTATCTGTTGCTGAGAAGATGATGGAAAAGGCTTGCTATTGCTAAGCCTGTTTCTTCCACCATTATTAAAGCCTTGTTGGGCCTTTGTTGATCCTTCCATGAGAAATTTGGATTTTCTCCATGAGGAATTATAGGTGTTTCCATAGGGTTCACCCATGTAATTTACCTCTGCCATTGCAGGTTCTCAGATCATAAGCTTCTTCTTTAGAGATGCCTCTTTAGTACTGTTGATGCATTTTGCCATCCATTCAGAGTCTGAGAAATCATGTTGACTTGCTGAGTCAACATTTTGTTCTGAGCCAATATGGCATTCAGAGTATCAATTTCAAGAACTCCCCTCTTCTGAGGTGTCCCATTACTCACAGCATTCCTCTCAGAGGTGTACATGAATTGGTTATTTGCAACCATGTCAATGAGTTCTTGAGCTTCTACAGGCATTTTCTTTAGGTGAATGGATCCACCTGCAGAATGGTCCAATGACATCTTAAACAATTCAGACAGACCATCATAGAATATATCCAGGATGGTCCATTCTGAAAGCATGTCAGAAGGACACTTTTTGGTCAATTGCTTGTATCTCTCCCAAGCTTCATAGAGGATTCACCTTCTTTTGTCTGAAGGTTTGAACATCCACTCTAATCTTACTCAGCTTTTGAGGAGGAAAGAACATGGCCAAGAAGGCCGTGACTAGCTTATTCCAAGAGTTCAAGCTATCTTTAGGTGAGAGTCCAACCATACTCTAGCTCTGTCTCTTACAGCGAAAGGAAAAGTATAAGCCTGTAGACCTCGGGATCAACCCCATTGGAAGAATTCAGTTAAGAACTGAAAAGGATCTTCTGATGGAAGTCCATAAAACTTGCAATTCTGTTGCATCAGAGAAACTAATCGAGGCTTTAGCTCAAAGTTGTTTGCTCCAATGGCAGGGATTGAGATGCTTCTTCCATGTAAGCTGGAATTTGGTGCTGTAAAGTCACCAGGCATCTTCTTTGCGCCTCCACCATTGTTATTGGGTTCGGCCATGTCTTCTTTTTCAAGATTCTCTGTAATGTTTTCTCTGGATTGTTGTGCTTTAGCTTCTCTTAGCTTCTTCTTCAGAGTCCTTTCAGGTTCAGGATCTGCTCAACAAGAATGTCCTTGTCCTTGCTCCTGCTCATATGAAAAGAAGAAAATAGAAAAGAAAGAAGAATCCTCTATGTCACAGTATAGAGATTCCTTTATGTGAGTAGAAGAAGAAAAGAATAGAAGAGGGAGGAGAAAAAT